>NC_033642.1:281449-466072 GCF_001540865.1 Ananas comosus
TATATATATATATATATATATATATATATATATATATATATATCACAGAGTCCGGCTACTATACTATCAATAGTACCAAGTCCTTGGTACTGTTGAGTTTTCTACCATTTCTACCATTAGATCTACCCTTTGATCATTTCCACTCGTTAGATTATACTATTAAACCAACCACCCACTTAACCCTAGGGGACCACTATCAATTTAACTGGGGACCACTATCATACTAACCACA
Organism: Ananas comosus; assembly: GCF_001540865.1. NCBI lineage: Eukaryota > Viridiplantae > Streptophyta > Magnoliopsida > Poales > Bromeliaceae > Ananas > Ananas comosus. The sequence goes on from NC_033642.1 coordinate 281,682, forward strand.
CATCCTTTCATTCAACGGTCGAAAACTCAATAGTACCAACGGCTTGCTATTATTGATAGTATAGTAACATATATATATATATATATATAGAGAGAGAGAGAGAGAGAGAGAGAGAGAGAGAGAGAGAGAGAGAGATATATATATATATATATATATACAATGATATGATAGTTATTATCGTTCGGCAACCATGATAACTCAAAAGCTGGCAACTTACTTTCCTACACACCAATCATACTATCACCAGGGGTCAATTTAACTATCACCAGGGGATCCCAATTCACCCACCAACCAAATTATCATATTAGATTGCTCACCTTTACTAGTTTCCCATCTAGATTACCATCTTTACCATCTTTTGAGTTGTCATGGTTCCTGAACCATGATAAGGTCTTGTGCGCTATTAGGAGCATGGAAGCCTCCATGCTCTTAAGCCGTTTTCGGCAATAGAGCTTCCGAATCGACGATCGGCTCCGTTAGACTTGATCTAGCGTATTTGAAGTATCTAGAAAAATAAATTTTGTGATTTTTTAATATCATTTACCTAATGATCTAAAGGGTTCAAAATCCACAGCTGAAAATAAAAATCTCACAAAAAGTGGTGATATAACACTAAAATTTTCGATCAGAGATATTAATTTTGCAATAAATAGTATAAATAATTTTCTATCAAAATTTCATCTGATTTGAATACTTATACACCGTTAAACTTACAAACGATATACATCAACCATTAAAAATTATTCTAATGAGAATCGAAGAAGAAAGAGTCTAGAAGAAGGAGATAAGGGAGCGTAGATCGAGGGAAGAAGAAGTGGAGGAGAAAGGGATTAGGTTAAGAAAAAGGTCAATATCAATACTATTCTCGTTTTTTTTCTCATGTTACATTACATCTGCCTCTTTTTATTCCCCTAAACATTGAACTGAAATGATAAATCTAAACTCCGAGGTACTAAACTAAAATTAAGAAAAATGGGCAGTTTGGGCCTTTGGGCCTTAATTTGTATGGCTGATGTGGACTTGGCCTCCTCTCTGCAGAACCCCTAACAGGCTGGGTCTGTCGAATCATTGACGCTAATCATTAATCCAAAAAACTTGAACCGTTAGAAATACGCAACCAATTCACTTAGGGTGTGTTTGGTTCAAAATTGGAATCGGAATCGAAATAAGCTGGAATCGGAATCGGAATGACTCATTACCTAATTCTGTTTGGTTCATCACCTGAATCAGAATCGGAATAAATCATTCTCATTGTCGGTGTTTGGTTCAGGTAAATATAAAAAAACGCAATCAGATTAATATATTAACTTTATCTTTATAATATATTAATTTAAATTCAAATTAAAAATTAAATATTAAAATTTTACATCAAAATTTTGAAATGATGTCAAAATTTTAAATCCATTTTTTAAAAAAAATTAAACTTTGAAGTTGAGTGGATAATTTGAAATATAAAACTAAATTTTAATTTATTCAATTTCTAAAGTTTAAATTACAATTTAAATTTTAATTTGAATCCATAAGTTTAATTTAAGTTTTAAATTTAATTTGAATAAATCTTTATATCCGTTCGGATTTAACTTTCAATTCGGCTTCTTAGGTTGGATTGGAAATAGTGGTGATTGGGAGATTTTCATTTTTACTTGGGAGTTGGAATTGAAATTTGACATTTCGCGTTTCAAATTTCTACAAATTTAAATTCATCCATTTTGATTCCGATTCCAGGTTGAAAAAGTAAGTTTAATCCGAATCAATATTCATTCCGTCCGGATTCAACGGTAGAGATACAAGAGGTGATTGGGGGATTCTCAATTGTGACTCGGGTCACTCGGCTTCGGACTGCGACTTCGGACATGACTCAACCTACCCAGTCTCAGATTCGTCCATTTCGATTTCGTATTTCGGCGCTTAAAGCCCTCTAAGCTCCTCCTAACACGTTTCTTATTCGTTTGCTCTGTTTGACTCTCTAACCTTACAGTTACTACTTCGGCAGATGCAACATTAATCGTCCTGCGTGTTCCGCGTTGGGGATTTGCAGCTCCATTCGCCGATTCATCGATGGGAATCGCAGCAAAGTTTTGATTTTGGGGTTTTCTATTGCTGCGTTTGGTTCGGATATAAGTAACGATCTGCTAGCTGACGTTCCAGAGATATTTACAATTTCATATATTATTACTAGAGTTCTTAGTTCAATTTTGTGTTTGGATGATAATTGAGTTGTTTTTTGAATTCAGGTAATTAGTATTTGGACTATTTAGGTAAATAGTGTTTGGTTGGTTAGATTGGAACAAGAGTAATATGCGTTATAATTCTGCAGTTAAAATTGTATTTTGTAATTAATAGTAATCAGAATACTTACTTGATGTTTAATGAGATTTTACATTATTGAATAGTTGATTATAAATCCTGTGTTGGATCAAACCACAAGTAGAACTGCTGCTCCTTGCCTCCCTTCCCATGGCTGAATATATTGGTGTGAAGAATGTAAGGCTCTCCGCTAACATTGCCGAGGAACTCGAAGTCGACCTCGTCGTGCGTCGCTCCTCCAGAGCATATCTACTATGACATCAATCCGAATCATCGAACTAATAACATTCAATTTTATTTGATGTCAAAGTTTAATTACCAACTGAAGAAGATGTTTGAAATGAATATATATATATACTGAGCTTCAGAAATTTTAATGTCACTGTTATATATTTCGTTCCTTTTTATTTCACCAAATTTGGAAAATAATTATCAAACTTTGTTAGAGTTCGACTGGTTTTTATTATATTAACTGTAAAATATTTCACGAAATAACAAAATGCTCCATTAAATCACAACATATTTGTGAGAATAGTTTGAGGCCATCTGAAAAGGACACGCTTAAATCAAAAATAGCATAAGGTCAGATTTTACAATTTAGTATTTTTAAACTTCAATATACCTATTTTATATGTGATTAAAAGATAGAAAATCTCTTTATAAGTATTTATTTTACACCTTACCGTCAGTCTAATAAACATATCTATTTTGCTCTCTTACAATTATAAATATTTTGTAGCATTTAATGCAGCACAATCACTATTCTATCATTATTCTGTATATATAAATTCTATGGTGGAGTCGAGTAATTTACTGAAATACTCAGATATCTATTATCCTCTTAGAAATAATGGGAATGCATAAAAAATTTTATTTTCTCAAATTAGGTAACTTAATAGAAGAGATACTCTACTATCTACAAATAAAATTTTTTTTTTATTCATCAAATGGGTATATCAATAATTATGCAATTATACTACAAAATGTGTGAACAGAACTGTCACGAAATAATAACAATGTGAGATTAAGTGCTATAATTATACATTTCGAGGAAGTAAAATAATTCCTCCTTAAAAATAGAAAAGTAAAATATAAAAGGGAAAGTATTTATTAGGAGATTTTTTTGCATTTTAGCTACCAGATAATTAATGTCCATAAGATGTTTTATTTGTACACAACAAAAGATAGTTAATGTACATCGTGCACCCTCCGTTATAGAGTTCACAAAAATTTAAAAAATTTTTAGCAAAATAAATAAAAAATTAATGGTCATTTGATGAAGTGAATATAAAATTTACACGGTGTGCTAGTAGTATTGCTCAAATATATATCTATTATCTTTTCACCAAAGAAGAAGAACTCACATAGAAGGAGGTGATGGTGCCGGCGGAGCCGCCCGCGACGAGCTTGATCTGCAGATCGACCCTCCCAAACAGAAACCGGTTCTTGGACTCGATCCGCGAGCCCGACCGCTGGTCGAGCGAGAGCTCGAGGAGCCGGCCGCCGTCGAGAATCCTCGCGTTCTCACGGCCCCACACTACGTCGAAGTCCCGGGTGAAGTCGTTGCCCCGAACGCCGACTACAATAGAGCCGCTTAATATTAAGGTGAAAGCTAAGCACAGAAAAGAAGAAGATGACATGTTTGCGCCTTGAATTTTGGGAGTGATTGGTGTTGTGTGAGGAAAAAGATGATGATGTGAGTGATGGTATAATATAAACTATAAACAGAGAAGGGTCTATATAGCTGGGAAGTTGACTTCGAATGTTTGGGAAGAGGTGGTAGTAGTGCTTGGCATGATCCGATTATCTACGCGTGGCCATTGTTTGGTACAGTAGTCGACGTTATTGTGGCCAACTATTTCTCGATTGTTACAATCCAGTTCTTGATAGTAGCTATATATATATATATTTTAAGGAAAAACTTCAAATATTATCCTTATATTTTTTTATTTTGTTTTACTTTAGTACTCTGTGGATTAAAGTGCATCAATTTAGTATTATGTGGTTTAATTTTTTTTTTTATATTAAACATTGCACTAATTTTTTTTCGTTCAATCAATGGCAAAGTTAAAACTAAAGGGTACTAAAATGAATATTCGATAAATCTAGGTGGGGTATCTAAAATTTTTTATATAGTTTAACGAAATATTGACGGAGGAGCTCATGATGATAAAAAAAAAAAAATGAAACCATACAGTACTAACTTGATACAAGTGACAAAGCGTGAAACCACATGGGCGGTATTTGATATTTATCTTTTTTTTCTTTCTGAGAGAAAGATAGCATATTATCTGTTTCAACTTAGCTGAAAATATAAATCAACTAGGATTCGAACTTGAGATCTCGAATACCAACTACCAAATCCTTTGTCACATGCACGTAGAATGAATGATAAATTATAATAATATATTTAGAAGATGGGTAGTATATTGAACGTGTAAAATGAGATATCATATTTCGACATCAAATAATTTTGTTTGTAAAAAAATAAATTAATGGAGCAAAAGTTAAATATTTATTTTATAATCATAAAAGCAAATCTTTGTATTCAAAATATGAGAATATTACTATTGAATATCTTCTTTTCACGTCCAAGTAGGGCCGACAGATTGTCAATCTCGAACTGCAGAATTGATTGAGCTACGTTTAGTACTGGAAATACTATTGACTGCATCCACCGTACTCTTATACACCGAAGGTCTCGTTTGAATGTACGAAAATTTTTCTACGTATATTTGTAAATTTTTTTAAACAAATTTATTATCGTATTTGACAGATGAGAAGTATGATCAAATATCCCGAATAATATGTCATATTTGGTCTTTAACTTATTTTTTTTGAAATAAAATTAATATTCTACCAATTCAAGATACCAAGACATTTTAGAAAAGTTTTTTTGAACGCTCATCTATAATCACAAAAGATTATCCTCGTATCAATAAAACTATTATTGCATAAATTATTTTGCTATCAAAATAGGACCAATGTATTTATGACATGCATTTAAGAGGCGGTAAGAAATCATAATGTGTGCACATCAAGATCTAGGCTAGAATACTTAAAGTAAACGATGTACAGTTTAATTCCGCATCATTTCTGGTAGTAGGTTATCTAGGATTAACACCGCTAAATATGATATAGGGTCGTAAAATTTTGTATTTGTCTAGTCCTCTAGTGGTTCACAATTTGATAGTTTTAATGGTTAATATAAGATAAATTCGACATCAATAAATCACCAGGCTGTAATAATATAAAATTATGAAATGTTTAGTAAGTAAGCAACTAGATTTACTTTTGGAAATATTCTACCCTTGCTCACACATCAATTTCTTATAAATTTAACATTAGTTCTATAATTACTATACTACTCTTTATTTTTATGAATTTATTTAATACCCAAGTATTAGATTTCTAAATATTATAATTTCTCATACATTGATTCTTTAGATGCTGTAAACCATATTTTATTTACATTTGAATTTGAAGACATTAATTATCAAAGGAAAAACTTCAAAAACCCCCCCTGTGGTTTCATAGTTTCTCACTTTGCCGCCCTGTGGTTTAAAATGTATCAAATTGCCCCCCTGTGGTTTCGTTTTTATCTTTTCGGTAGCTTTTTCGTTAATATTTCATTAAATTATATACAAAAAAAACTTCAAATACTCATCTAGATTTATCAAATATTCACTTTAGTACTCTTTAAATTAACTTTATCACTGATTTAAGAAAAAAAAAATAATGAAATTGATAAGAAAAAGAGAAAAAAGAAACCACAGAGAGGCAAATTGATACATTTTAAACCACAGGGTGGCCAAGTGAGAAACTACGAAACCACAGAGGGTTTTTTTGAAGTTTTCCCATTATCAAAACAAAGATGCGGTGCAAGAAGTGAATGAATACATCTGGTGTAGGCAATAATCTCTTCTAATATTGAGACAAACATTTTTTTTTTTTTTTTTTATTAAAACATGGGGAAGCAAATTTGGAAAAATGGGCTCATTGTTTTTCGTGCTACTCTCGTATGAAAATTTGGAAAAATGGGGAGGAGATCCTTACAGCTTTCTTTTTTTAATTCATTTGTCGAGACTGTATTCACAGTTTTCTCAGAAAAAACAACAGCAAAAGGAATATTTTAAAACTAGGGAAAGGCATAGGTGGCATGTGCCCTCGGTTACATGGCCTCTCTCTGTAAAATATTAGAGTTACACTAGTGTAGGCTACGCAAAAGCTTTAAACAAATATAAATTTAGGTTAAAATATAAATTTTTTTTAAAAAAAATACACATTTTTTATTTTTTTGACTTTTAAAAATTATATTTTGCCCCTTAAAAATTTTTAAAATATTTTTAAGAGGATACGACATTAATAAAGAGAAAAAATAATCAAATTGTCTTACTCCTCATATAAAAAAATAATAATTTTTAATATATTTTTGTCATTTTAAAAGATATTTTTTGCATGAATTATAAGAAATGGATGAAATAGTAATGGAACCCGATAAAAGGGGGTTAAATGCACGTAACAGCTTGAATGTTGAGAGTGTATAGGTTTAAGAGAGTTATAAAAAGGTAAAGGAAAAAAAAAAAATTATAAGAGAGTTTTCTGGAAAGGATATTTATAAATCACTTTAGTAGTTTAGGTCTTTATTTTGAAATTTCTATAATTAGATTTTAGTTTGTGTAAGAATCCATCTTGGCGATAATCTCTATTAAAGAGTGCACATCTTACACTATTTTTTAGCTTTAAAAATACATTTTAAATTGGTTAAATTATAGAAAATCTCTTTGTCAATATCCGATTTTTCACTTTTCTCCCATTTCATTTAAAAACCTATACTTTACACTCTTTAAAAAATAAAAAATGTTCACAATACAGTATGCTGTGACAAAATGACAAAATTATCCTTCATCTTCTTCGAGGTGGGTGTGAATGGAAAGACATGGACAAGGGCGAAGGTGAGGCGTCAGAAGCGGACGAGGGCGTGTGTGCGGACATAGACAGAGAGGTGGGCGAGGGCGAGGCTGCGCAGCGGAGATCAGTGAGGCGGTGCAGCCGAGGATGAGGAAGGAGGAGGATTTCAGGTATATTTTCGATATAAAAAATAGAATATAAATAGAACTCTAAAGGAACACTGGCGACGGGGGTCAAAGTGAACATTTTTCAATTTTTAAAGGGACAAAGTGTAGATTTTTGAATGATAGGAAGAAAATAAAAAAAGCAGGTATTGACAGAAAAAATTCCTGTAATTTATCCTTTCAAATTTTTAGCATTTAAAAAAGTTAATAAACGACTGAGTAAATCTAGGTCTATGAGAGACTTAGGTCTGAGCCTTACACTTAAAAAGTTGTAGGTGTATAAGTAGAAGTGTCTATTTACGAAAGGGTAAATGGCACCATCAGTATTTGAAATTTCGACTAAGTTTTATTTTGTTCCTCAAATTTTCATTTTCAACATTAATGTGATTCCTAAACAAGTAAAAAGGGTTTCACTTTATTCCCTACATATATTTGCAATTAGAAAGCAAACAATTGCTTACGTGCAGTGCATATATATATAAACAATTATTTATATATTGATTATTTATTTTTTAATTAATATTTCGACCATACCAACCATCTAAGCAAAAAGGATGAGAAACATGAAGCATTGATAAATTTATAGTGTACGAACATTGATATGAATATAGGTGAATGCAATGCTATTTTACTTTTATGTAAGGGTTAAAACGATGCATTAATTGTTAATAGTTTAGGAACTGAATTAAATATTATTACAAGCTCGATCGGAGTCTCAAATGTTGAAATTAATTAAAAGTCGGAGAATCAAAATGAAAGTTCAGAGGATTATATTGCAATTTATCCATTTATTAAAGATAAAAATGTACGAGGACTCCCTTGTTTAATAAGCATCTGAAACGACTCCTTCAAATATATGTTTTTAGATTAGTATATTTTTAAATATTACTCTTTTGTAAATTAAGTCATTTTTATCAACTAATCAAATTAGAAATTTTATCAATTTCGTAAGCGACATGATAAGATTTACATTTATATATGTGAGTATATAAAACTAGAACAGTTTACTACTAATTTATTCTTTCTACTATATTATAGGAGGATTTGGGAGGACCAAAGGTGACACGTGTCCTCCAAACACTTCTTTACTCTCTCTCCCTCTATATATACTAGTGCAAGACCCGCGCGATGCAGCGGGTAGATAATAGAAGTAAAATTTAAAAATTTTAATAAATTTTATATTTACGATTTATTGATATATAGAAAGCTATAACATATTAAGTACAGTTAATTTGTATGACTAAATTTACATAGTAAGCAGAGGCCCCCGCGCGGACCGACTCAGCGAGCACTTATATAGGTCGGGGCTCAGCTTCGCAGAACGATGCTTCTTGAAGGAGACAATGTTCTTCAGAGGCGCTTCTTCTTCTTCTTCTTCTTCTTCTTCTTTGTTAACACAATGAGAGAAAGAGAGAGATGAGTGCAGAGTAGGAGATTAGATGATGATATTTTTTTATGGTGCATGTAAAAGAGTTACAAAAGAGAGGGGGTAGGAGATTAATTAATGGAGGAGGGGAATGGTGTATGTAAAAGAATTACAAAAGAGAGGGAGTGGGAGATTAATGGAGGAGGAAAGTAGTTAAAGTTATAAAATAGAATCTTAATATGGTGCATGTAATTAAATATTGCATGAAATTAGAGTAGTGGTGAGGTGAGTTAGGCGTTAAGAAAAGAAAAAGGCGGTTTGATTTAAAGTTGCGTTTAAAGTTACATATAATTAAATGTTGTAACTTACATATAATTAGAGGAGTGGGGAGGTGAAGAATTGAAAGTTGAAAAGAGGAGAAGGTGGTTTGATTTAAAGTTGGCCATGAGAAGTAAGAATAATATACCACGTGGCAAAAAGTATTGTGGCTTCATATAGGTTTATAGATAATAATATATATATATATAGGTTTATAGATAATAATATATATATATATATATATATAATATAAAATTTTAAATTTTGCTATCAAATTAAAATTTTTGACACTTTCAAGTTTTAAATTTCAAATTTTAATTTTAACTTATAATATTTATTTTCAAATTTTAAACTTCAAAATTTAAAATTTTAAATCTCTAAACTCAATGAATTAATTAATAATTAATTAAATATATTATATTTAATTAATTTTGTTAATAATATGCGTAATAAATCACGTAATAAAATCTAACCTGATAGATGCAATTTAAATCACGTAAAATATCGCTGTATAAAAAAATACAGAATTTAAATTTCAAGACTAAAATTTTATAAATATATAGTGTATATGCGTATATATATAATTAATTTTATTAAATAATTTTTTCTACAATTTTATTTTCCTTCTATTTATTAATTTTTTAAAATTATTTTGATAGATTTATCTCAAATTTTTTCATATAAATTTTTATAAAATAAGTTGTTGTATAAATTTACTTTGCGCGTATACCAATTTTATTGACTTTTATTTAAATAAATTTAACTATTAAATTATTTGTATATAACTTTTATTTAATTAATAATTAGACTTATAAAATAATATAAAAATATTTTAAAAAAGTAAAATTTATTATAAAAATATTTTTATATCCACAGCATCGCGCAGGTTTTTTACTAGTAGTTAATAAATGTAATGATTTTCTCAAAAGAAACCTTAAAGAAATGTTTAAATAAATAAGCGGACACTTAGAAGTTAATATTAGGGCTGGCAAATGAGCGAGCCAGCTCGTGTTCGACTTGTGTTCGGCTCGATATTTGGCTCGCTCGAGCTCGGCTTGAATTAATTTCAAGCAAACTTGAGCTTAAATTTAGGCTCGAAATTAATTTCAAGCCGAGCTTGAGTATTACTCGGCTCGCTCGAATTAAGCTCGAAAAACTCGAAATATATATATAGAGAGAGAGAGAGTTGAGCTAGGATACTATCAATAGCAAACGGGCTCCGTTGCCGCCCATTTGTTTTCGATGATAGAGCCTCCAAATCGACGATCGGCACCGTTGAACATGATCTACATCATTTGAAGTGTTTAGAAATCAAACTTCAAATCTTTTCGACATCATTTGCCTAATGATCAAAGTATTTCAAAATTTATAATTTTAATGGTCGATATGAGGCGTTTTCTCATTTAACGGCTTAAAGATATCCAAATCAATTAAATTTTTGCTAGAAAATACTTTAAACTATTTAAAACTAGATCTATACTCTTGATCTTGATTACAAGACTTCTATTATCATTTTTTAAAAAATATTCATTTTCAGCCATTCAATTTTTTGTCCACTCAATAGATAAGAAAACAATATCGGAAATGTATGAAATTTGATTTCTAAACACTTCAAGTAGTATAGATCATATTGAACCGTGTCGATCACCATTTCCGGAGTACTTCATGGAAGACAGTTTATTCATTAAGGTGCCCCAAGGCTATCGATAGTATTCTAGCTCAACTCTCTCTCTCTCTCTCGCTCTCGCTCTCTCTCTCGCTCTCGCTCTCTCTCTCGCTCTCGCTCTCTCTCTCGCTCTCGCTCTCTCTCTCGCTCTCGCTCTCTCTCTCGCTCTCGCTCTCTCTCTCGCTCTCGCTCTCTCTCTCGCTCTCGCTCTCTCTCTCGCTCTCGCTCTCTCTCTCGCTCTCGCTCTCTCTCTCGCTCTCGCTCTCTCTCTCGCTCTCGCTCTCTCTCTCGCTCTCGCTCTCTCTCTCGCTCTCGCTCTCTCTCTCGCTCTCGCTCTCTCTCTCGCTCTCGCTCTCTCTCTCGCTCTCGCTCTCTCTCTCGCTCTCGCTCTCTCTCTCGCTCTCGCTCTCTCTCTCGCTCTCGCTCTCTCTCTCGCTCTCGCTCTCTCTCTCGCTCTCGCTCTCTCTCTCGCTCTCGCTCTCTCTCTCGCTCTCGCTCTCTCTCTCGCTCTCGCTCTCTCTCTCGCTCTCGCTCTCTCTCTCGCTCTCGCTCTCTCTCTCGCTCTCGCTCTCTCTCTCGCTCTCGCTCTCTCTCTCGCTCTCGCTCTCTCTCTCGCTCTCGCTCTCTCTCTCGCTCTCGCTCTCTCTCTCGCTCTCGCTCTCTCTCTCGCTCTCGCTCTCTCTCTCGCTCTCGCTCTCTCTCTCGCTCTCGCTCTCTCTCTCGCTCTCGCTCTCTCTCTCGCTCTCGCTCTCTCTCTCGCTCTCGCTCTCTCTCTCGCTCTCGCTCTCTCTCTCGCTCTCGCTCTCTCTCTCGCTCTCGCTCTCTCTCTCGCTCTCGCTCTCTCTCTCGCTCTCGCTCTCTCTCTCGCTCTCGCTCTCTCTCTCGCTCTCGCTCTCTCTCTCGCTCTCGCTCTCTCTCTCGCTCTCGCTCTCTCTCTCGCTCTCGCTCTCTCTCTCGCTCTCGCTCTCTCTCTCGCTCTCGCTCTCTCTCTCGCTCTCGCTCTCTCTCTCGCTCTCGCTCTCTCTCTCGCTCTCGCTCTCTCTCTCGCTCTCGCTCTCTCTCTCGCTCTCGCTCTCTCTCTCGCTCTCGCTCTCTCTCTCGCTCTCGCTCTCTCTCTCGCTCTCGCTCTCTCTCTCGCTCTCGCTCTCTCTCTCGCTCTCGCTCTCTCTCTCGCTCTCGCTCTCTCTCTCGCTCTCGCTCTCTCTCTCGCTCTCGCTCTCTCTCTCGCTCTCGCTCTCTCTCTCGCTCTCGCTCTCTCTCTCGCTCTCGCTCTCTCTCTCGCTCTCGCTCTCTCTCTCGCTCTCGCTCTCTCTCTCGCTCTCGCTCTCTCTCTCGCTCTCGCTCTCTCTCTCGCTCTCGCTCTCTCTCTCGCTCTCGCTCTCTCTCTCGCTCTCGCTCTCTCTCTCGCTCTCGCTCTCTCTCTCGCTCTCGCTCTCTCTCTCGCTCTCGCTCTCTCTCTCGCTCTCGCTCTCTCTCTCGCTCTCGCTCTCTCTCTCGCTCTCGCTCTCTCTCTCGCTCTCGCTCTCTCTCTCGCTCTCGCTCTCTCTCTCGCTCTCGCTCTCTCTCTCGCTCTCGCTCTCTCTCTCGCTCTCGCTCTCTCTCTCGCTCTCGCTCTCTCTCTCGCTCTCGCTCTCTCTCTCGCTCTCGCTCTCTCTCTCGCTCTCGCTCTCTCTCTCGCTCTCGCTCTCTCTCTCGCTCTCGCTCTCTCTCTCGCTCTCGCTCTCTCTCTCGCTCTCGCTCTCTCTCTCGCTCTCGCTCTCTCTCTCGCTCTCGCTCTCTCTCTCGCTCTCGCTCTCTCTCTCGCTCTCGCTCTCTCTCTCGCTCTCGCTCTCTCTCTCGCTCTCGCTCTCTCTCTCGCTCTCGCTCTCTCTCTCGCTCTCGCTCTCTCTCTCTCTCTCTCTCTCTATATATATATATATAGTCCAGCTAATATACTATCTATACTATCTATAGTACTAAGCGCTTTGTACTATTGAGTTTTTTGCCGTTAGATCTGCCTATATACATATATAGAGTCCGACTATTATACTATCGATAGTTCCAAGTATTTGGTGCTATCGAGCTTTCTGCTGTTAAATCTATCCCTTTAGTCATTTTCATCCGTTAGACCATAATATTCAACTAGCCACCCACTCAACCCTAGTGGACTACTATCATTCTAACCGCACATCTTTTCATCTAAGGGCCGAAACCTAATAGCAAGCGGTTTCTGCTATTAATAGTATAGTAGCCTAATTCTCTATATATATACTCGGGCTACTATACTCTTATAAGTATAAATTCAGCCGTTGGATGTGCGATTAGAATGATAGTAGTCTCCTAAAATTGAGTGGGTGGTTGGTTGAATAGTATGATTTAACGGATGAAAATGGTCAAAAGAATAGATCTAATTGCTCTCTTTCTCTCTTTTCCACTTCCTCGCAGAGTCGCTTTTCCTAATTTTTTTAGTATTATATTATCGTATTTCATGCATTTATTTTATATGTTAAACTATTAGATATTTTTTATATCAAATTTTAGATAATATTTTGTAAAAATTAAAGTATAAATTGCATGATGTTAAGAATTTCAAGCAGCTCGTTTAGTGCTCGAGCTCGCTCGACTCGAAGTTAGGCTCGCTCAAGCTCGGCTTGAATTAATTTCAAGCCAAGCTTGAACTGAGGTAAGCTCGCTCGAGCTTGGCTTGTTTCCACCCCTAGTTAATATATGTGTAAGTTTGATTTTGTTGTTATAAAACTTTCCTATTTTTAGTTTTAATTAAATAATAGATATACATACCACTAAAGTATCATACTACGGAGCAAAGAAAAAAAAAAAAGAAAAATTAAAGGCCATTTGAATTACGCAGAGTTAAAAAAAAAAAAATTCACTGAACAAGTTCGTGCATTCAAAAAATCCTTTAATATATTTAAAACACGTTGATTAATTCCAACTTATATGATTCACTTATACCTTGTTTCTTTTTCTTTCCTTTTTTTTTTTCTCTTTTTTCCTTTTTCCATATTTTCTGTGTTCGTTCTTGGAGCAGTATCTTTTGTAATCCGTGTTATTAACATAGTTTAATATTAAGCAATTCTAGCATATTACATATACATTATTATTATTATTACCACAACTATATATTCAACGTTTGCAACGATTTGGACCATCCTGTAAATTACTTTGTGGATGTCCACTACCAAACAAATTCTTCTGGAAGCTTCAAATAAATCACGCAGCAAAAAGAAATGGATAATATATATATATATATATATAGAATTAGGCTGGAATATTATTAATAGTAAAACGTTTTTTTACTATCAAGTTTTTAACCCTTGGATGAAAAGTTGTATGGTTAGGATGATATTAGTCAGTTAGAGTTAAGTGGTCCTCATAGGGTTATAGTATTTAATCCAATGGTTAGAAATGATGAAAAGAGTCCTATGCTTTTAAAAGTATCAAGTCATTGGTGCTTGTAAAAGTATGCAGTTTTTGGTGCTTATAAATTTTTTACCGTTAGATCTACGCTTTTGATCATTTTCACCCGTTAGATTATACTATTCAACCAACCATCCACTTAACCCTAAGGGGCCCACATCATCTTAACCGCACATTCCTTAATCCAAGGGCTAAAAACTTACAAGCACCAATGACTTGATACTTTTAAAAGCATAGGAGCTCAATTATATATATATATATATATATATNAATAATTAATTATAAATAATAAATTAATTAATTATTTAATTATTAAAGCAATAAATAATGATTTAAATATATTAATTAGATTAATTAATAATTTATTGTTATTAAAATTAAATTTAGATTTTAATTAATTACCTTGTTCTCATCAAGGAACAAGCTTGTTCCAGAAAATAGGTGGAATAGCAGTTCCAGCCTTATACCAGCTTGTTCCAGATTCTCGGAAACTACTGTTCCCGAGAACCAAACATACCGTTTGGGAACAAAGGGGGGAACGAAAGCTTATTCCCCCCTTGTTCCCGAACCAAACGCTACCTATAATTAAGAACGTGTTTGGTTCACCCATTTTTTTTACTTTGGTATTAGAATGGACGGACGAATCCGTTTATTCGAATTTGATATGCAAAAATTTTATTCGAATTTCGATTTATGGGTGAATGAAAATTTTTTCAATTATATCAATTTGAAAATTAGAGAATAAAATATAGATTTTGAGAGAATAAAATATAAATTTTTGAAAATTAGAAAGAACAAGTAAAAAAGTGAGTATTTAGGGAGAGAATTTTCTGTATTTTACTCTCTAAATATATTAGTAAATTAAAAACTTAAGTTCTTCCACTTGCTATATGTTTGTTGTATGATAGATAAATAGTCGAATAGTACCCATAAACACATGTATTCCAATGAGGATGCCCTTCATCATTCAGAATATATATATGATCAATGCACTTTTATTTCTTGAATCTTTCAAATTACTACAGCAGATACATCCATGTCAATTTTGCGACCTAATTAATTAATTCCAAGCCAGGCCTAGAACCTGTAGAATAATATATAATAAGATGTCATTGGAATCCACACACGCACGTTCCTAAACGAACTCTACCGAAACATCTTAAAAGGAGAACAAACAATGCATGCATGCATGCATGTACGCAATTATAAGTAGAGTACGAGACCTAAACTGATCATCAGTTGGAAACTCATCACACCGGAGACTGATCAGCGGAAGGAGGAGGAGGAGGAGCGTTCTCGTCGGCAGTGGACCACCGGAGAACGCCGCCATGAGTAAGCAACGCCCAGATGTGGGTGATGAACTCGCCGCCGTGCGCCAGCGCTTGCGCGTGGCTCTTGACGTCGTCTGACGGCGCGATGTAGACCACGATCTCCGTCCACAGTTCTGCTAGCACCTTCCACACCAGCCGGTCATCCGCCACCGCCACCAGCTGATGCCCGAGCTCCGCTCCCCTCTCCGCCGCTGTCCCGTTCGCCTTCCTCATACTCGTCACTCGCTCAAAATCGTCCAACTTACGATCGTGCCCTTTCAATAGAGCATTCTGAATTTCCCCCACCGCAGTCTTGTACGCGGTCGCCGTTGCAGCCGCGTCGTCGGGCAGCAGCTCCGGTGCGAGCGCCACCAGGTACGTACAGTACTTGGACAGCGTCTCAGCGATCCTACGGTTCGCTTGCGTGTCATGGTCTTCAGACTGCTGAGGCTGCTGCCGCGACGGCAGCAACGACGGGTGCTTCATCTTGTAGAGGCAGGTGGCAATGTGCCAGACAATGATAGTCTCCACCGCACCGTTGCTCTTGCACGCCTGCAGCAGCTCCTCTCCCGCTGCACCGTTCTGCTGCAGCACGGACTCTCCGATGTGCGGAGCAGGCCCTTGGCCTCCGCTGTCAATGAGATACTTCACGATCGCCGCCTTCACCTCCTTCGGTACGGGCGTCGACCGCACACCGAGGAAGCGGCGGCCCAGCACCGGCTTCAAGATCATCAACTGCACTTTTAGGAAGCGGCGGCGCAGCACGAGGTGCGAGAAGATCTGCAGGGTGCGGCCGCGAGGTTCTAAGATGTTGTGCTGGTTGAATTTGAGGTCGGGACGCTTCAGGCAGGTCTTCACCCTCCGCAGCATGGTCAGGACCCAGCGGATGGTCGCAGATCGCCGCCACGACGGCTTCTTTGCGTAGGTGCAGAGGAGGGAGACCATGACCCAGTCGGAGAGCACGTAGACGACGACCTCCGCATACTCCAGCAAGAAAAGTGTGGCGATGAGGAGGAGGGTGATGATCAGATCGTACATGACGGTCCCTCTCGCGTCCTGATCATCGAGGAGGCAGCCGAGAACGCCATCGCGCTCACTGAGGACGTAGATAAAGATCACGATGCAGCAGAAGAAAAGGATGATGAGCGTGACCACACAGTTGAGGAGGAAGAACCAGAGATTCGACAGCGTGATGAGGATTGTGGAGAAGTAGTAGTCGCTGAGGAAGCTGAGCTCGTCTTCAATCACACGGAAGATCCTGTCAAAAGTAGTAAACTATTAAAACACATATCGTTGTTCCCTTGCAATAGGATTTGTTTTTGAAGAAATAAAATCAGTATTGGCACAGGCAGAAGATTTCTACACCTCTCGCCCTTGTGCTCTTTGGGCAATCTGCTGTCGCGGGGACTGATGTCTTTGTCGTCCCCGAGCATGCCGCACAGCAAGAAGTCTAGGGACTGGTGGCGGCCGGCCTCAGCAGATGGATACTCCTCGAACCTCCTCCGCAGTAGCTTATAGAGCGCGAAGGAAAGGCAGAGGTCCTTGAGCTTCAGCCGCCGGGAGGTAAAAAGGGTGTCGTCGCTTGCAGCCAGTTGCCACACGTCACCGACGGTCACCATCTTCTTCCTATCTTCGTCAACCGAGAGCTGGAGACTGTAGCCGTGAGGGCCCGTCTCTCTCTCCACCCTGTCTTCTCCCATGATCACGTACTTGCAT
This sequence comes from Ananas comosus, assembly GCF_001540865.1. Classification (NCBI taxonomy): domain Eukaryota; kingdom Viridiplantae; phylum Streptophyta; class Magnoliopsida; order Poales; family Bromeliaceae; genus Ananas; species Ananas comosus. Next base: position 298,857 of record NC_033642.1, read on the forward strand.
GCCTTCATCACAGTCGACATTGATCTTTCTTCTCCTCCTCCGGTTGATGCTGTTTCTTGTTGTTGTTCTGCGAACAATTGGCGCATGTAACCCGCAACAAGGTGCGGGTTTTCCCCCAAGGCGAAGGAGCGTTTGGCTACCTCGACGGCAGCGACTCTCTGCGCGACCTTGATGATGCTGAAAGCCCAGAGGATGACGAATACCCGGTCGACTGTGTACCCATAGATCAGGTAGCCGAGCCACGCGATGCGCACGATCTGGTCGACGGCATCCCACGTCGACTGCTTGTTGACGCCCTGCAGAGGGGAGGCGTTTATCGTGCTGACGCCGTCGAGCTTCTTGCGGAGGAGCTCGGCCAGGAGCATCCACAGCAGGATAAGCTGCCAACGGAGAACTTGGTCCAAGTTCTTCGCCACGGAGAACATGTATGACGTGAGAGGGAGGAAGAGGGCGAAGACGACCCACAGGAAGAAGCGGACGGTGGGATGAGTGGTGGCGCCTCCAGAGAGGCGGCCGAGGAGGCCACGGACCAGGAGGAGAACTGCGAGGAGGCCCATGATCACCGACACCACCACCATCAGATCGTCGAGGGTGACAGTGTGCTCGGGACCGGAGCGGCCCGCCTCGTTCGGCGAGGCCGTGGGACAGACGTCGCCAGATTGCGCCATCTATATCGTGGCGCAGGTAGTTGTTTCAGAATTAAAAGCTGCACATTCAAACAAACACAATAGCGCAAAAGTTAGTTACGATCGTTCCACGGAACCCAAATCTGCATCGCGTCAAATAGATCAAACTATATGTATAAGCTTACAAATTAAGCTGTGTTGCGTACGTAATGATGGAGACAAATACATGAGGGGCGGGGATTAATTGGTGTGATCGAGTGTGTGCATGCATGTTAACATGCATTAAGCAGACGACCTTGTATTCGAATGAGTGACTGTAGAGCAACTAAAAGTGAATTGGATTCTTTACGTATACTACAATTTCTCTTATTTTTTTTTTAAAAAGCGACTCTTGTGCCCCACGTGGTATAATGGACGCATGATATTTAGCTTTACAACGAAGAGTAACGTTACGACTGTTCCTAGAGCAAGTGGCAATGGACTTGCTAGTCGGTACCTGAGGCCCAAGTTCGAATCCTAGTTGATTCATATTTTTAACTAAGTTTATTTCTAAATAAAATAAACGAAACGGGTAGTGTGCTATCTATCTCTCAAAAAAAAAAAAAAAAAAAACAAAGAGTAACATGGACTCTACACGTGTCTTAATTTTGTGTGTGTGTTCGAGGGAACACAACTTTGAACAATGGAAACCTAGCTAGGTCCATGAAAAATAGTAGAAAGATAAATAGTATTTACCATCTAGTTTTTTACCTTTAGTTTAAATATTTTTTCATCCATATATTTAATTAAACCCATTTTGACGTTACAACCCCACAAAATTTCTATCCAAAAGTCACATTTTCTTTATTAGTTAGTCTTATCATTTTTTCTTTAACTAAAAATCATAATAGAGTTAGTAAATTTTAGAGCGCGTATATGGACGAGAGGATACATAGAGTACAATTAATTTCTTTTTTGTTGTATACTTAACATTTCTCTATAACTTTTTAACTAGGTAACTTGAGTTGTGCTTTACATTAGTTGTAAAATAAAAATAAAATAAAGGAATATAATAGATGTAAAGTGACCAGAACAGTTGTACTTCTAACATGTGATGAACACAACTATATATCAAGGGCAAACCACGTACCGTAAAGACTTAGTATAGATACAATATTCTAAGGAACTTAGATGTGATCACTTAATTATTCTTCCTGATGCACAATCTTGTATATCCTAATCCTTGTAGAGAACTAAGAAGAAAATATGACATCATAACCCTTGCAAGTAAGGGTATGTTTGTTTACTTGTAAAATTGCATCGAAAATTACTTTTCAAGCGAAAAAGTAATTTTTCGGATATTTGGTTGTCGATAAAAAAAAATTTTGAAAATAAATTTTACAGATCCTAGGAAAATTTTGGGTTTTCGTTTTCCGCTCAAAAATAGCAGAAATCGAAAACCCAAAGGTGAAACAAACAGCTCATCTTGAAAAAAATATTTTTCAAAGTTTTACGTGAAACCAAACATCCCTGACCCCAAGTGGTGGTGTTAACCCTCACTACATGCCTACTTTCCACACATATTTGACAGGGTCGCAATGATGGAGATAACAATTGAGGAGTGCAACTCTCCAATCCCGGTTAGAGGTGGAGAAAGATTTTGAGGGGGAATGGAAATACTTCTCGGGGTTGCGATTTACGCATACATGAGTTCAAGGACAAGCTCTCCAACTTCCATGCAGAGAATATACCTTGTAGAATTTGTTGGCACTAGAACCCCAGATTTAGGTTTACAAAAGTCGGTGTACTCAACGCTGATTGACGGGGTTGTAAGAGATGCTTCGTCTTCGAGGATCTGGAAATTGAAAATTCCGTTGAAAGTGAAGATTTTTTTCTGACTAGTCCTTAAGAAATTAAAGAATCCCTACAGTGGACAACTTGCTTAAGATGGGATGGATGGAGGATCAGTCGTGCGTGCTTCGTGCGGACGACCTAGAAACGGTTGATCACCTTTTCTCAGGATGCGTCTTTAACAGGTTTTTACTAGTGATGTCCGTTCAAGTGGTTTTTGAAATCGAGCTAGTAGACGATCGATGTTAGGGGTCTCTTGGAAAGGCTGGTTAAAATAGGAAATGCTACAAAATCGGCGAAGGGACTGGCGCTTCTAGTAGCAATTAAGTTGGTGGACTATGTGGTTGAAAGTTAAAGGAAGAATTAATAGCGCGATTTTCGGGAACTTTAACCCAGATCCACTGGTTGTAGCTGGAAAAATGGAGTGCTGCGAAAAATCTCTCACCATCGCTTGACTAATTTTTTGACCTAACCATGATTCTGAAACATACAAAGCAAATTGAACATTTGTAGTTAATGATCTAGTTAGATTCACTACAACAAAAACGGTCTATAGCGACACTTTTAAATGTAGGTACATGTCAAAAAAGTGCTGCTAGCTAAAATTACCGACACTTTTAAAAAGTGTTGCTATATGTGGGGTCGCTAGGTATATAGTGACAGTTAAAGAGTGTCGCTATAACCTAAAAGAGTGCTGCTAATTTACGAACACTTATTTAAGCATTTAGCAACCGCCGAAACTTTATCTCGTTAGCTGCGGTAGCGGAGGAGGACGACAGGAAAGGCTCTTCGTCTAGAATTTCAGTGGATTGAGTGAAGAGAGAAGAAAAGATGGCAATTGATTTTTCTTTTTTTTTTTACTTTTCTGTTTGTAATCGGGCCAAATGGACTGGGTGTGGTGGGTTGAGTAGAGTAATCTTTTATTTTTGGTTGGATTGGGCTTTATATTTAGGCATTAGCAGATATTTTTTTAAGTTTTAGCATAAATGAGACACTTACTCAAAAGTGTCCCAAACATGTGTCCCTATAACCTAATTCTGTTGTAGTGATTGTTAGAAATCCAACATTAACTTTAACGTTCCATTTTACAGCTAGATCAGGCCATTCTTTGCCCAGAAGGTTAGGCAATTCAGCCTTTAAGCTACCTATCAAAAGCTATATTAATTATATATTGGCATCACATTTACAACCATGATCTCATCCCATCTTATTATTTTTTCCTCTTGTTGTGCCTTCCAACTCTACACAAAGAATCTTTTCTAAGCTGGTAATTGTCTAATAAGTCACAAGAATGAGCCACCCTGTACACAAAAAAGTTTGAGAAAAATAAGATAGGTACAAGAATACCATCGTTGCATCAAAAAGCTTAGTTTCCTATGCACAGTTATTCACGAAAAGAGCCCAAACATGTGGGTGTAAAGGAGATTCGCATGTTTTAAAACCACCAGTTACTGCAGCTTTTTCTGATTCTATATTGGTTTCATAAAAGTTATTGGATCAGAACTTCTTCCGAAATCTATGGAAAAAGCACTTCTTCTGGATAAGGATTTCTTTGAGAATTTCCACTCTTCATGGGTAGAAATGCAATATATATATATATATATATAGTTAGAGATCGACACCGTTAAACATTCAAAGGATTTGGATTCAAAGGATTTAAAGCATCAAAATTGACGATTGACACCGTTAATTATGATTTAAAATATTTGAAATATCTAGAGACCAAATTTCATCATTTTCTATATTTGCTATCAAGTGGCTATTGAAATGAACGGTAAAAAAGTGAATAAAATTGTGAAAATAGTGGTCAAGAATTTTTCAGCTAGGGATGGAAGTTGTCAAATGTGATCTACATAATGGAAAAAAAATAGCAAAAATTCAACGAATTTACATTATTATATACCGTTAAACAATTAGCAAACTGTTCATATAGGCCGTTAAAAATTGTCTATTTTCAACTCCTTCGATCATGGGTGAATGGTTTTAGAAAATGACGAAATTCGATTTGTAGATAATTCAAATACTTTAGATTATATTAAATGGTGTTGATCGTCGATTTGGATGCTCTACCATCGAAAAGGACTTCCTAGTTTTTTTTTTTTTAAAAAAAAAGTCTAATTCTTTTAAGAGCATTTACTCTCTCTCTCTCTCTCTCTCTCTCTCTCTATATATATATATATATAGAAAAATAGAGTAAGATTATTATGCTTTAAACGCATAGAGCCTCCATACTTTCACTTTGTTCTCAATGACTGAACATCCGAATTGATGATTGACTCTATTAGACTTGATCTACACAATGCGAGATATTCATAAGTAAAATTTTATAATGTTTCAACATCATCTACCTTGTAATTGAGTGGTCTCAAATGAACGGGTGGAAACAAAAATTTCATAAAAATTAATAATAGAAAGTATGAATTTTAGATCAAACGTGCTAATCTAACTTTGGATAATAAAAGCATATTCTATGAAAATTTCATATAATTTAGATATTTTTATATTGTTAAACCGGCAAGTGCCTTATATCGACTACTAAAATAATTATTTTTTGAAACTTTTCGATCACTAGGTAAATAATATTGAAAAATCATAAAACTTGTTAAGGTACTTCAGATAGTGTAGCTCAAATCTAACGGAATCAATTGTCAATTTGGATATTCTATCATCATAGAATAATAAAATATGGAGGCCTTCGTGCTTCTAAAAGGATAATAACCTCTATCTCTATATATAAATTAGACTGGAATAGTTCTAATAGCACTAAGTCATTGATGCTTGTGGATTTTCAATATTTGGATGAAGATTTATAGGATTAGAATATTAGTAGTCCCTCTATAGGGCTTAGCGGGTGGTGGTAGAATAATATGATATAAAGGGTGAAATTGATCAAAGGGATAGATCTAACGGTGAAAAACTTAATAGCACTAAGTGCTTGGTGCTACGAAAAGCACCATAACCGGAGCCTCTCTCTCTCTCTCTCTCTCTCTCTATATATATATAGAGAGAGAGAGTCCGGCTGGGATACTATCAATTGCACGAAGCATTTGGTGCTATCAAGTTTTCTGCCATTAGATTTACTTTTTTTATCATTTTTATCCGTTCGATTATACTATTCAACCAACCACCCACTCAACCCTAGAGGGTCCACATCATCCCAACCGCACATCTTTTAATCCAAAGACAGAAAACTTAATAGCACCAAGTCATTGGTGCTATTAATAGTATTCCAGCCCAGTTCTATATATATATATATATATATATATATTTATATATATATATTATATATATATATATATAATGTGTATATGTATATATTATATATATATATATATATATATATATATATATATCATATACAATATATATATATTATATATATATATATATATATATATATAATATATATATATATATAGAGCAGGACTGCTGCTATCTAAGGAGCACGGAGGCCTCCGTGCTCCTGAGCCGTTTTCGATGATGAAATTTCCGAATCGACGATCGGCTCGTTAGACTTGATCTAGCGTATATAGAGAGACTGCTGTACTCTAAGGAGCACGGAGGCTCCGTGCTCCTGAGCCGTTTTCGATGATGAATTTCCGAATCGACGATCGCTCCGTTAGACTTGATCTAGGTATATTGAAGTTTCTAGAAAATAATTTTTGCGATTTTTCGATATCATTTACCTAGCATCGAAAGGATTCAAAATCAATATTTTTAACGGTTGAAAATAAAAATTCTATAAAAAGTGGTGATATAGTACTAAAATTTTCGATCAAAAATATGATCTTATTGTAGATAGTATAAAGAATTTTGTATCAAAATTTCATCTGACTTTGAATACTTCTACACCGTTAAATTTGAAAACGGCAGATATCAACATTAAAAATTATGGATTTTGAATCATTTCGATCACTAGGTAAGTGATATCGAAAATCGCCCAAAAAATATTTTCTAGAAACTTCTAATGCGCTAGATCAAGTCTAACGGAACCGATCGTCGATTCGAAAATTCCATCATCGAAAACGGCTCAGGAGCACGGAGGCCTCCGTGCTCCTGAGAGCACAGCAGCCCTACTCTCTCTCTCTCTCTCTCTCTCTCTCTCTCTCTCTCTCTCTCTCTCTCTCTCTCTATATATATATATATATATATATATATATATAAGCATTTCTATAAAGAACAAAGAGAAGGTTTGGCAAATTGGAGTATAAATAGCCATAAATTAATAAAGGGCTTTTTGGAAGTTAGAAAATGGAAACTGAGAAACTTGTGAGTTTCGCAAATTCGACTTCGCCCCCTCACCCTACCACCCTACCGAAGTCTGAATGTTGACCTTCATACAATGGAGAGTGGAAGTTTGGATGGTCTCGTGACTTCGGTGCGAAAATAAAGACTGGCTGACGCTAGTGACTTTCTCTTAGTCACTAGATCAACCTCCGATATTTTTTTTATCTTGCTTCATGGTATATTTAAGGCCCAATCAAACATCCGAGCAATATCGTGGGCCATATTTTTATTTAAATAAAAATAATATGACCTATTTTTGAAATTAAGGCCCATATAATTTTATAAGCCCATTTTAAAACTACGGCCCATTATCGGCCCACGGCACTCTCCAGAACCTTCGCGCTCTCGAAGTTCTTCGGCCCTCTTTTTGCCCTAATTTTCCATTTTGCGCCATCGTCGTCCCCAACTCCACCTTTGTTGGAAGCGTTGGAACCCTAATGAGCGGAGAACAACCCTAGAAACCCTAGTCGCACCCCTACATACACGTACACGCAATGCGTCCCTCCGCCGCACGCCGCGCCCTGTTGCTCGCTCGCAGATCCCTCCAGTCGAGCCAGTCCCCAATCCACCCCGTAAGTCCCCCTTCAATCGATCCTCTCTTCTTCTGTTCTCTTTTTAATTCGATCGATTGAGCTCAATCCTGCTTTCTTAATCAGTTGGGAAATGAATCGTCGCGCGTCTTCTCGTCGGGGATTTGCAGCTCCTCTCGCGGATTCGTCGATGGGAATCGCAGCAAAGGTGTGATCTTTGGGTTTTTCGGATTGGGATTTGATCCTTTCGTTGACCCACCTCGTGTATTTTTTGGTAAAGTTTTGAGCTTTTGGGCTAATCTCCGATAATTGTGCAGTGCAATGGAGTAATGGGATTGCAAAGGAAGGGTTCTGCTTCTCAAAAAGGTCGTTTCATGGTACGGCTTAGTTTTGGCTTGATGATTTCAAGCTATATGTGCAATTATTCGTAGATTAACTGTTCCATTATGTTCAGGAAGTAGGCCATTGTCTGCTAGAGATTACTATGATGTTCTTGGAGTGAACAAAAATGCGAGTCCTGCGGAGATTAAGAAAGCTTATTACGAGGTATGGGTTTTGAGTACTTGTCGACACTTGAGTCAAAACTTGAGCAAACAATCATGTCTTAACATCTGCCTTCAGAAACTTGTAAATAGTCTCCTTGTGCAGTTAAGTTTGTGAAGATTGTATTTGAACTTCTCATTCGCCTGCCTTACTTAAAAAGGCAGTTTGATTTTTGATTATGATGATTGTGCGAAGAATGCAGTTTGATAAAGTTATTTGATCGTGCATCCTAATGTTAATCAGGACTGGCATATTCTGATTGAAGTTGTTTTACTGCTTCGTGCATGGATAACAATCGAATTTAGTCTCATTACTAAGAATATATTCTTCCTTTGGCGATACTTTGCCTCCCTTTTCACCATTTCGATAGCCGACGAGTTTGATGAGGGGTTCACTATGGTTCATGTGAATGGATGTGGCCTGACCATACCGGCTATAGTGCTGTTTATACTTTCATACACCAATGTTTCTTTTTCTGGTTCAAAAAACAAGTGGATGGCATACAGTTTTTTTTTCCCCTTGTTTCCGGAAATTTGATTGCCCTTTTCCTTTTTGCCCTGTTCCTCGCTTCATGCTCTTTGCAGCTTGCGAAGAAGCTTCATCCTGATACAAACAAAGGTGACGCTGATGCTGAAAGGAAGTTCCAAGAAGTCCAGCGAGCTTATGAGGTACAGTTATCTTTGATCAGGAAACAAAATAACGCCTTTGTGAGTTCTTTAGTTATTTTGCCAGAGAATGAGATGGCTTGATTGCCTTTTTGCAGACATTGAAGGATGAGCAGAAACGTTCTTTCTATGACCAGGTGCTGTATATGCTTTTACTGTTATTTGCAACCTTATGTTCATTGATCTAGCTGTATGCTTAGTTAGTACTCACTAGGTTCCTTTTTCTGCATGATAGAATGATGTTTTTTTCCCACAGGAAAGAGCGGCATCATTGAAAGATTTTTTTTTAAAAAAAAATTATTCTCTTTGCATATAAGATTTGATTAGTTAGGATGTAAGTGGAACATTGTCTGTTCTATTTGGCAATAACTAGAGGAATACTTGTTAACAATTTATAACTGAAGATCCTGAAGCATGTATAAAAGTAATATTCTTAGTAGTTTAATACTTCTAAAACATAAATATTAGCAAACCTGAATCCTTTATATTCTACAATAAAGTATGTTTTTAGTTAATGGTGCTTAAGTGGAAGATGTGTTTAAAAGAAAAGAATTTTGGTCTTCAAGCACTGGTAGTATTAAATCCCACATTCGCTTTGACTTTGACTTTGATATGAAAGTGTCGAGAGTGTGTTTGTTTTCTAACTAATTTTTTTCAGGAATAGATGTTTTCATTTAACTTTGCTCTTACATTTTGCATCAATCAAAATAATCTCTACCACAACCAGTTTCCTTCCTATCTTAAGTACAACCAAATGCATGTGTTCTCTTAGTTTGTGTCTGTGACTCTGAGTGCGCCCATGCAAGCTTGTGCATTCAATTATGTCTTCAATGGTTTCTGCATTCGACTATGAGTCTTTCGTGATTTTCCCTATCTGCAATACCCACTAAGGTCGTTATAGTTATTTACTGAGTTTCTCCTTATCAAGTAAAGCTACTATGGTCAAGCTTCCTTCTTAATCTCAAATATTATAGTATTGTTATTGTGACAGGTTGGTGCTGATCAATATGAAAAAGCTGCTTCAGGAGGTGGAGCAGGCCCAGGCGGACCATTTGAGGGTGGATTTAGCAATCCTTTCGAGGACTTCTTTGGCGGCGGCGGCGGAATGAACGATGTAAGGACTTTCTTATCTTTCAATTGTTTTGAACTTTTGATGCTATGTTCAATAAACCCATTATATACACCTAGCAACTGGAATTTTGGTTTGCTGTATACTGATTTGTCAGTGTTGTTATATATAAGTGAAAATATATCGTTCTAAATGAATTGAGAGTGTCAAATACTTTTGAAGAGAAATATCTGATTTCCACCATCCATTCATCAATCATGTTCAACTTACATATTAAGTTATCTTCTCTTAATTAAGCTAATATGTTGAACTTAGATGTGGTTATATGATCAAAGAGGATGTTGTCCCTCCTAATGTAAACATTGTTTCATACATTGCCATTTAGAAGAAAAGGGCATCTCCTTTATTACGAAAGTCAGTTATTTTGTTGCTTTCAGCTCATTTGAGTCTGGATGTAGGCTCATCATACATATAACATTTTTAAAGAATGGAGAGACCAGATATTCGTGGTTTGTGGCCTCAAAACACATTGTATAATTCGTACCTTTTTTCTTGTTAGCTGCAATGCTTTTTCAAATTCTTATTTGTTCTAAAAATTCTGGATATAATTTTACAGTTGCAGTACTTTAATCTCTAAATATGTTTCTCTAAATTACGTTCTTCTAAGTTCTAACTTCTGACTTTGCTTTCTGTCTTTTGTTATCAAGTTCTTCAAAAACATATTCAGAGACAGAGAATTTGGTGGACAAGATGTTAAGGTTCTCTCTCTCTCTCTCTCTCTCTCTCTCTCTCACGTAGTTTCATACTTTTCTGGCTTAATATAGTATTGGATCAGAATAATCATGCTATCAAATTCCTCCTGTAGGTCTCTGTTGAAATATCATTCATGGAAGCAGTTCAAGGGTGCACGAAAACTGTGAACTTTCAGACTTATGTACCCTGCGAATCTTGTGGTATGATATACTATAACTTGAAAGAAATAAGATGGTTGTCAATGACCTCATTTGGCATTATATTCATTTTTTTTGGAATTTTATTATTTGCAGGTGGGACTGGTGTACCTCCTGGAACGAAACCTGAAACTTGTAGGGCTTGTAGGGGTGCAGGATCGGTCAGTTAACTCTAAAAATGGTTATCCTTCGATTCTTTTCATATCTTGATTATTACGAGACTTTTGTCATTGAATTTTGTTGTTTTCTTTCATAATGCATGCAGATATTCATCCAAACTGGGCCCTTCAGGATGCAGAGCACGTGCTCCCAATGTGGGGGTTCAGGGAAAACTGTCAAAGTGGGTTCTCTCTCATATGTCATATTTCTTTAGAAATGTTTCTTAGACTGCAATGTGCTGATAATTCTCAGTCATTATATAGTTGACAGATCAATTGTAGTTAAGAATATTTTCCCTCTACTTTTTGTGTTTAAAGAGATACCATAGAATCATATTTCCGGCATGGATTTAAATCCGTCCTTTACCCTTCCGAAAGCCAACTGCTGAGATGCTCTTACCTGATGATCCCCCTAGCTTCCATCTTCATAAACTTACTTTTACCATTTCCTTTTTAATGCCTAAGAGATCCTACTTTAGTTACTCAAAGTTAGTGCTGTTATAATCTGAACTCTTATTATGAACTTGCTTATAAATTATCTTAATTTTTTAAACCATGAAAGTGGAAATCTCGTAGATGGCTTCATTAATCATTAGGTAATCATATCTTTTATCAACTTATGCGAAGTTATCTTGTTTTTCCTCCCCTCTCTATAACCTTCTTGTTTAATTTACTATGTTTACTTATCTGTAGCTTGTATGTTCTGTGGGTAGGATTTCTGTAAGTCATGTAGAGGGCGGAAGGTTGTGCAGGGACTAAAATCTATCAAGCTGGATGTGATGCCTGGTATGTCTCAAGTGTATGAAAGCCACCACGAGCTGTATATGGTGTCGTCTTATTCACTCTGCTCAGTTTTACTACATGCTGATTGCTGGATATCATTTTCATCTCGACTATCTTTGTTGCTAGCTTATTCAGAAGAGAGATATCATGGTCTTTTACAATTGTTGGCCTTTATGTCAAATGATAAATATATTAGCGAAGAGATAATTTGAGTTCTATCACTGAGTATCTGAAATCTTGGATGGATAAATTAAACTGGAATTGCGTAAACTGAACTTATTATTTAACTCCATTCAGTTGGTATAATATGGAGGACAGAATGTGTGACCCCAAAATTTTTAACTTAATGTCATTTATGCAGGAATGGATGATAATGATACTTTGAAGATTCCTAGATGTGGTGGAGCAGATCCAGAGGGCAATCAGCCTGGCGATCTTTATGTTACTCTCAAGGTTCAGCATTGAGTGTGTTAGTTCTTTTTTCTATTTAATGGCAATAGATGAGCTAAAATCTGCGAAATCTTTTATAGGTTCGGGAGGACCCTGTTTTCCGGAGAGACAAAGCTGATATCCATGTCGATGCTGTCTTGAGTATCACCCAGGTAATTAGATCTCTGCCGCAGTTGGTCAGTTAGCGAATATTTTATCATTGATGGATTGTCTTCATGTAATATCCTTTTCTGCTTCTCTTGTTTCAACCAATGTGTTTGGGTTGTAAGCTGCTCAATGTTGTTCTTATATATGGCGACAAGTCACCTAGCATTATTTTACTCTGGATTATAAGTTCCTTGAAGATACATTTGGTCCGCGTAAATTTCTTTCCATTTAAAACTCGTGTGGATTTATTGAGTGGGCATAATGTGCAGGCAATTTTGGGAGGAACTGTTCAGGTTCCAACACTTTCAGGGGATGTTGTTCTTAAGGTAACAGATGCTTGTCTGCTTAATAACTTATGATCTTCTTGGAGGTGGGTGAAATGGAAGCTTAATGTCTTGATCAATCGCAGGTTAAGCCTGGTACTCAACCTGGTCAAAAGGTTGTTCTTAGGGGGAAAGGTAATTCTCATATATATATGATTTCTTTTTCTTTAGCTAAGTATATGAATTAAGTTACATTTGAATGCCAAGATAATGTACTACCGTATTTTCTGATATGCTCTACTCTAATATAGTTTCAAATCGGATAGAAAGAAATGTTTGTGAAGTTTGAGAGAATCTTAGGTTTTTCTTGCATCCCTTCAGCTTGTTAAATTCAAGCATCATAAATCACTCAGCTACAAATGTCATATACAATGGATTGGTTATGCCTAGGACTCTTTATGATTTTCCGTTAAGCATATATATATAAGCATAAAACCATGATATGTGCGCCTTAATTTTACCTAGTGTTTTGGCAGCCTGATTGCTAGATCAAAATTAACTCTTAAAACTGGTCTGACCTGCCTCGAGCAGGAATTAAACTCGAGTAAAAATCATTTTTGGCCGGGTTCATTTCATGTTTATCTCAATGTAGTTCGTGCTAAAATTCGATTAAAGCTTGCCTCTTAAAGTTCTGAAGATTTTCTGCTTCATGTGTAATTGAGCAAGCGGAGCTGATTAGTTGATGGAACCATGCAGGAATAAAGACACGAAACTCTTCGATCTACGGAGACCAATATGTTCATTTTAATGTCCATATTCCAGTGTAAGTTACTTTCTATACATGTCTTACAGGATCTGAACTTAACAGCTCCAAATTATTATACTTAAATGATTTTTGCTGCACTTTTCTTGAGCAGAAATTTGACCCAGCGGCAGCGCATGCTAATCGAAGAGTTCGCAAAAGAGGAGCAAGCAGATTCAGATAAGGGTGCCACGGCTGCTGGAGCATCAGGATAGTTAATCATACGAGAGCTACACAACTTAAAAGGAGCATAAGAAGCGAGAATTCCGCATTCAACAAATCCATATTATTTCAAGTATAAACCTTAGAATAGATGATGGAGAAATTTTTTTTTTCAAGAAAGATAGGGCTTGTTTGAGTTCAAGTTTTGTATTCTAGTCACCCAATAACCACATATAAGACGCGGACGAAAGCTTTTGCGAGAACGATTATTTATATATATATATATATGTATGAGGGTTCCTAATGGAGTAGGAATTTGTACATATATCCCAATATTTAGCCTCATTGTATTGATTGAAGGATGCAGATTAAGGGGATAGCAAAAAATGGCCTGCCTTGTTAAGTGTTTAATCATTTCTTCTGCAGTTTTGCATGGATATTTTGGAGGGTGATGCTGTTGTAGTTTATTTATTTATTTATTTTAAATATCATGAGATCTATTACATTGGCCGAGAGTTTAATGTGGCTTATTCAAGAGAAAAACAAATTTGTTTTGTGATTTTGAGCTCAGTTGCTGCCAATGGTTCTATGAGAATTACTAGAAACAAAATTAAACTGCATAAAAATTGCAACAATTCATTCCTTTGTGGCCTTTTGTTTCTTCTGTGAAGAACACAACTCTTTTTTTAAAGACATTTGCTGTTAGAAGGAAACTTACAACTCAAAAACAAAAATGATCTCAGCTTTGAATGCCGACCCAAAAATTCATCTGAAAATTCATCAAAAATTCATCAAAAATTCTTCAGTTCAGAAGCATTCAAAAGGGGGGACAAATCCAATAGTTCAACACATTTAAACATAGTCCAATGATGTAGTACGTATAGGGAGCAAAATAGCCTACGCTTATTAATTTCGAACCCAAAAAAACACCTACAAATTTACATAGTGAAATTCCCAGATTACAATGTAGTCATGAAACCAGAATTAATTCTGCAGCAGATGGAGAGTACAAAACGACTTAAAAGAAGGCAAAACTTTGAAGAAACTGTTGTAGACACCTACGCGAAAATGGAACAACAAAACTTGCTTTTTGGTATTTTTGACCTCATCTAGTTCGAGTTTGGAGAGAGAGAGATAACTTGATCAGATGGAAACTGCAGCTGTATGCAAACAGGTTTCTTCTCTTTATGGGCTAATCGGCCAAAGAGCGAATGTTATGAACCCCCACCCCAATGGCCAAAAGAATTTTGGAAAGAACTTTTTCATGTACGAAAAAGAGCAAAGAAAAGAAAAACGGAGGGGTGAGATTCACTCTGTGGAGGAGTTATTGCCGAGATCAGGAACTACTGCAGAGGAGAGCTCGATATGCGACAAACGAATGGCGCCAATAAGCTGCTCTGGAAGCTCGTCAGAAGTGTTTGCCTGCAGGTATAAAACATATCATTTCTGTTAAAGTAAAGAAACTAGTTCTGAGTTTCTACGTAAAAAAAAAAAAAGGGAAAAGAAGAAGATTGTTTCTATCAAAATGCACAAAAAATATACAAATTCAGGACCCAAGTAATAATTCGAGTGATCTCGGTGGTGTTTCATTTATAAGAATTCGAACGCTCAGCTACATATAGCCAGCAAATGAAATGTTTTCTATCCATTATAGAAAATTCGCTTTGTAGCTCTAAAGTAATGTGATAGCGTAGGCACAAAAAGAAGAGTAGGCTACCAGATCTCTACTATTTCTTTTTTGGATTAACGGGTCTCCATTTGTATGTCTATATAGGTCTGTGTGCATGCAAGCGCAAATATATGACATGCATATATACAGACGCGAACACGCAGACACATACCAAAGAGTACTATTTACAGATTATGGACCTTTCCTTTTTTATGTATTCCTGGAAACCTCAAGATGAGGGGGGGAAAAAGGGCATTTGAAAACATCTTTTTGGTTCAACTTTCAGGGGAAGATCATTTTTAATTGCAAGAACGTCATGTCTCTATAACATCTGGTTTTAGATTCTAGACAGGAATCCATCATAGACCCTTTTTTTTAATCATGATAATGCCTTCAATATGGAGTGGTCTCCCACCTGAACAAGAAAAGCCATATCGACGACCAGAGTTGTAACTACACCACACACGAGGCCCAGAACTCCATTGGCAACCGCAGAGGAACCAATATCAACATCTATCTGCACAACCATAAATAAAGTTAGATATCCCCTATATTCGACTACACAAAAGTGATTGATTCAAAAGAAATTAAATGCAAGATTCTGTAGAATGTTAAGTTAGATATTTCTTACTTCCAAGTACTTTGCTCCGCGGATATATGTGCTGTCAACTGCTTTGCCAAGCAAGCAAGGAGTGCTTCCAACACTCTGGCGCACTATCCAGGATCCCTGCATAGGTAAGCTATAGAATCAGGAACCAAATTTTATTCTTTGAATAGCCGTAAAGCTACTAATACTCTGCTATTAGGCACACCCAGCATCATGCATTATACAGAGCTTGTTTGGCTTCATTAAAGCTTGTGCAGAGGTGCTATTTGAGTAGTACTGTTTGAATAGAGCAATACAAAGAAAGCACTACGAGCTTCCCGTTGCAACAAAAGGCAGAACTTCAGAATTGGAGCTTCTGCTTTCAAGCCTAAAAGCTCATTTAGCTTCACACCACAGCAAAAGTTCATGCACTATTTATCAGTTGAAATGCTAAGCACCTGGTTGCAAGAAGCTTCTGTTTTCTGGAGTAAAGAAGTTGTTCAAGAAAGCCGATCAATTATGGAAAGGAAGGATACAGACCTTAGATACAGATGGGATAAGCTTGAATCTACTGTTACGGAAATCATCATCACCGTCAACAAAGCGCTGCAAAAGAGACCCTGGTCGCAGGTGCCTTGTGACAAAGTAAAAGACCATACTATAATGAGTTGATCCTGGAATCTACAAGAGGAACGAGATAATATGTGTCAATCTCAAGAACTGCCAATCCTATTTCTAGTACCAGAAACAAATAGGCATGCTCCAGAGTTGACTAAAAAAAACAACTGGAATTTACGCTCAGGTTAAGGCCTTTTCTTTTTGTTTGCCAGAAAAACCTAGATTCTTTCGTTGTAGAAATTTTCACCTGTGCCCCAACAAACCTATCAATTCACGTAAACAACAATAAACTTTGAATTTCATATATGTCTTCGAAAAACATATTTCTCTTGTACTTACAAAATTTCTCCTATTTAAGAACGTTTTTTTATACAAAACCAACATAACCCCATGAATTGCATGACTAACCAGCTTAACATACAGGCAGTTTTGTAAGAAATTCAACTTTTGGGAATAAACGAAAAGAAAGAATTTATCAGGGTATAGGTGGAAATAAATGATTTTGGAGAGATGTATATGTAAAAGGCTAAACTAAAAGATGCTGGTTCACTTTCTACCACTTTGTTTATCTACAGATCAGTTTCAAGCTCTTGCCATATAATGTGAGGGAACCAAAAAAGTACATTGACATGTGTGCAAGCTCTTTGAAGGTTACTCATCATTGAGAACTAGAGATAGGGAATAATATAAATGTAATGTAAGTTGAATGGGACTCGCTGCTGTCTATCAGATGAAAAATACCATAAAAAGGAGAGTCACAAAAAAAACACTAATATTTCTCTTTTATAATTTGAACCACCAACTCTGATATGATAGAAAACACCAATTCCTTAATTTGGCAAAAAATAATATCCCCTCACGAAATATCTGATATTACTGGACTCAGCTTTATGCAAACAACTTCACACTACCCACACAGTTTAGTTTGTTACCAAATAGAGCTTACGAACTGTATTAGAATGGAATATATGTCAGAAGTTTTCCATATCACATTGAACTTAGACAGTAGTATAAATAAATAGGGAAAAAGTTGCTGCGTCTTTTATGATTACCCAGAAAGGAAAATGTAAACTTACTTGTAAATTTACAACAAAGCAGAATAGTCCCTTCTCAGAGGCAACCTAAAATGGTAGAACAAGCTCCAATTAAGTCTCAAACAATTAGATTCACTATATGCACAGTGCTTAAAAGTGTAAGAGCTTCTTCATACATCAAAAATTGAAGAAAAATATCAGTGAAGAGGGGGGCAGAAGTAAATAAAATGCTGAAACGCCTATCGCCACATTATCATTAGAAAACTTTCACAAGCATTTCTCCAATAAAGCTTTCTTCCATCTTCAGCCAGCACACAGAATACTTTTTAATGTTTCTCCAGTGTTAGAAGGCATGTTCTCTAATAATTTGTTATGACCTAATATTACTTAATGATGGAAAAATGATGGCATAAACAGCATCCTGTAAGATATCCAAAGTGTCCGTGAAAATCTCAAGAAGGAAAGAAGCACACATAGAAGCTAGAAAGTTTCTTTAAGTTCTTAATACAAAACTAATAGAAATATGAATAACATCATGATCAATAAAAATAATCAAAATTGCTCGGTTATTTACTTGAGCGGCACAGCCTTGTCTCCTAGCTACATGGTCCATACGCTTACTGTCCTTAAGCCAATCAACAGCCACAAGTTCCATGAGAAACTTCCCTGCAGTAATCTGCAACTTCAATGTTAGTGACATCTTTGTACAACCGAATAAGCTTTAAAGGCAAGAAAATGTTATTGTAGAAAAATAACAATAAACCTTGGATTTGTCGTTCGGAAAATTCTTGCTCCGTACTTTGAAAAGTTTTCCATCAGGTACTCTCCAGCAATTACGACTTTTATCATCATCATCTCGACGTAAATTGCCCGAAAATGAAGACAAATCAATTTGATCTTCCAGCTCCTCTTCTGGAACTGCAGTTGATGGATGGAGAATAAAGAGCTGATTCATTGTTAGCAACAAATGTGGAAGTACAAATACATGAGAAATTTGACATTAAAGAAACCTGTCTGCTTAGCATCAGTTTCAGCCTTAGCAGAGACATCCTGCATATTACCAAACCTAGAAGTTCAGAAAAACAAGAGCTACATATGAGGGATTTTACAATTATATCCCAGCAAAATCATCTCTTTAGTTGAGTAAACTTATAAAATATCATTTATACCCCTCAAACTGGCAGATTCTTATGAAGATATGTAGTCTTATGTTGAGGCCTTGCAGGATAGTAGGAAAAATGATAATTTTTTTTTCCCTAAATGAGGCATTTTTGTTTAGTATTTCAAAATTAAGTTTTCAAAGAGCATATATGAAAATTTCAGATGGTGCAGGCAGATCTGTGTAAATCAATAATTTTGCAGGGATATGATGCAATATATTTACGTGAAAAAAGGATCAATCAACTTACATCCGAATTAGCTTCAGGAATTTGGTAGTCATCATCCTCATCAGATTCTTCATCTAACATAACAGATGTTCTGTTATCGGCACGTGCTTGATCCAAAGATGTAGTCAGACTATCACCTTCCTGCGGTTTATGATCTTTCTTCAGTGAAACAGAGTCTGTCGTCATATTGAGCATGACTGGAATCCTAGGTACTGCATTAATATCATCTGTTTGTGCAAAATATTCCCGCAAGCCTGCCATAGATACATTTTTTTTTATTTTTATGTCAGTATATCTTGCACTCAAAGTCAACTATTAAAGGATCAAATGCTACAAGGAAAGCTAAATTCATCATAGTTCTTAGCAAGGAACACTAAACCAAATGAATCCAACTATGAATGTGATGAAACATTTAGTAAACAGTACTGGCAAAAGCTGTAAGGACTCTTCTAGATTAAAAAGTATATATAATCTGATGTGAAATCATTTCCTTCTCATTACTTGTTGCCATGGAATCAATCATTTACCACCCGCAATGAAATTCCAAATTACTAGCACAGTTCGTAGGGATGCTCCCCTTTGCGAGAGAAATATGTATTTGTTTTACAGATCTAGAGATGACATGTGAAGTTGAGAAGGCAAAACTGTAATTACAGCACAAACTTTAAAACTAGTATAGGAATATTTTACTTCATCAAGAGATGCTCAACAGGGACTTTTTAAATGTATACAAATAATTGGAAAGTTCAGGACTTCGTGAAATGTCTGAAAAGCAGAGAGTTACATATAAGGTTTCCTAAGATATATTTCATAAGTTAGAGGAACAATGATAGGGTTTCGATCATCTTAATTTCAAAAACACCTAAAGCATCTCGAATAGAATTTTCACATTAAATAAAGGAGTCATTTTGGAACATACTATTTTATCATGTATAACTAGGATAAATCTGCACTAATTAAGAAACAATAATAGAACTTAAAATGTTCAAACAATAAAGCTCAGAAACTCTTGAGCAGAAGCCATAATATATTATAATACAGATCACAGGAACCCATCTATATTTATATATCTCCAAAGTAAGTAAAACTCACCAGCAACACTATTTAACATCTGAAGTAAACAATGTTGCTGGAAAGATGGGAAGTAGTTAATGCCCCATCCCTTAAGATCGATTTGCATAAGATGCTGGACTTGAGTACGAGGTCTCCCATTGCGAGACTTAAGAGGAGAGATCTTGAATCCACCACCTGAGATAATAGAAATGAGATTAAGTAAAAGAAATACACCAATTATAAAGCCTTAAAATTACTCAAATGCATCACTAAATCCTGAAAAACCAAATGATAATAAACAAATTACTCTCGATGTGAGCTCTCACAAATCCTGGCTGTGGACCACAGTTTGGATGCTCTCTAGATTGAAACAAAACAACTGCACAATAAAGCAATCAGAGCTGAGTGATAAAGTGGAACAGAGCGTGCACGCGCCAACGTGAGAGAGAGAGGGGGAAAGAGAGAGAGAGAGGAAATTGCGTAGTACTCACCATAGCTTCCATCATCATTGCGTCGCCAATAGCGCACATAACAAAGATCACGAGGCCACACCAACCTGAAAAAGCATGTAATCCGAAATTTTCTAATTCCCAATGAATGAAATGCCTCCATAACATGATTATTTTCTATATTCCACAAGTATAGTGATTCTTCTAAATTTATACAAAACAAAGGTGCTCCAATATTGATGCAAATGATGCATTCCAAGCACGAAGTTAACGAGCTGCATATTTAATCATGTTAGTGTGAACAGCCTCAGAATTCTTTATAACACATTTAGGGTTATGGACATCGTCACATTGCATAGATGTCATGTGATCTGATGTGATTATCTCATCAGTTTCACCTTTTTTAATCACTTTTCGAAACATGCATGTAGGAAAGATTGCTTTTAGTACAAATATGTCACTGGTTTCTTCAAAATATTGCAAGGAAATTGAATTCAAGAAAGTTAGATAGCATAATATTCTCTTTAATATTCTGTTGAGATTTTTCATGGCGTAATGCTAAAAGCATAAAAACAAATTGAGAATAAAAAACAATCAAAAAGCTCATGCCACATATAAAGGATAAAAAGTAATGTTCTGCTGTCATAGAACAGTGGTCAACCTGTATCAGAATTCTTTCTCTAGATTTCGATTTCGCTGAAACTAAATACTGCAACAACTGGGTATATGGTTCTATATATTCTCAGAAATGGTAGCACAATATGTGAAGTCTTCAACAGTGTTGCAAAGCAAAAACCAAATTGGATACAGGATTTGTCGGAGAGCTAGAACCAGAAGTAAGCAGAGTTCTATACACCCCCACCCCGCCATGCCAAAAAAATAAGACGAAAAAAGGAGAGTAACAAAATAGAAATTTTTAACAGAACATACATTGGCAACCAGTCCAGCTGTAATCTATGATACAGTATCGCAGTGTGACCATCAACCTCCTCAACTAAGCTTCCATAATGAAAGCTGCAATCCCACCTACGGTTAGAAGAACAAGAACAGATGAGAAGGTCAGCATACATTATAGAAGGCCTCAAGAAAGAACATACAGAAAAAATGAGGTTTTGCATGTATGCTGCAGCAAATATATGAAATTATGCGTGTCCCTATGCAAAGTAGTTATTTGCACGTATATCACTAAAAACCTAAATATGTCCATGTGTGCTCCTACAGGAGGAATCTATGCAAAAATGGTTTTTCCTATATACCCGAGGCAGGGGCATGAATATGGTTTTCAAGAGCACATACTTAAATACCAACTTTAGAGGCTGTTGTTAATGAAATTCAACATGTTATCAGAGGCATATACAAACAACCAAAAAAATAAAAAGAAAAACTTACTCAAAACGTGTTCCGTCCATACTCATAACAAGCCCAAAGATAGCTTCACACTTGGCATCCACGACACCAACAGCCTTCATAGCCCTGGTATAACTTCTTCGCTACATAAGAAAAGATGGATAATAGATGACGCCATCTTAAACAACAACAGAAAGCTGCAAGGATCATTTTTTATTTCAAAAATATTAACAGGCTTTAGTGGCATACAAGGTAGTCAACTTCAAGGAGTTCTTCGAAGATGCGCAGTCCTGCCAATTTAGAGGAAACAAAGAATATTAATATTCATTCGTGCCTTCTCCAAATAATATGATTTCAGTAGAGGATCATCTCCTAGTTTGGCTCTCCAGGCCAAAGCAACTCAAGAGTCTTCATCTAGACATAAAATGAATCCAGTAAAAGGTGAAAGATAATATGCTTCTCAAAAGGAGCTGTTTTTATCTGTGAGGCACAAAAAGGCCAAAGAGAGACAAAGGGAACAAAAGCCCAGCGATAAAAGATTAGATATTCCTGCAAAACAATCTTGCACAACTGCAATAATGGACTGATGGAAAGAGTAATTAATTATGAAGAAAAGTAAATAAGAAATTTGGTAAAATACCATTTTGACATCTAACTAATCGCCAATGCTTTCTTGAGTATACTTGACTGGCATCATTCTGATTTGACAACCCAAAATCATGCTCTTTTGTCCAATCATGTAATGAATCAGGAGGACCTAATAGTAGAAAAGCTACAGTCATATTCTGCATTACGCCACACAATACCTTCAAGCATTTAATTCACAAAAATTCACACCAATAACCATCCTAGATACTAGACCGTTTCCTATCGTCGTTCTTCGCAGCAAAGTGGGTTGGTTCACTTCCTCATCTTCAGGACTACAGGGTAAAATATTTGCAGTTAGAAAAAGTCCTAGACCATAGAATTTTAAAGTAAAAAAGATGAGTGATTAACACTTCATATCTAGTGCCGTACAAAAGTCAAGACTTCACCACTGTAAATTTAACAAAATAAAAACCTACAGGATTGGGAAATTTTCATCTTGCAAGTCAGTACATTGAGCACAATAATGTTCATGCATTTGATTTCCAGAAAGATTGTTAATACAACATTTTCATACATAGCACCGCCGCTTTCATCAACAAAACATAATGATAGAAGAGCCAGATATAGATATTAGCCTGAGAGTGTCCTCCAAAGGATAAAGGAGTTGCCAGAAAGGAAACAATTAAGTATTCTACTCATACTACTATTCACTAGATCTCTTGTTCTAACAATCAGCATATGAGCGCATGCACGCGAATATGAGGTCCACTCATTTTACTGCAGGGTATGGAGCACTATTAAAGAATATCAAGATAACTAAGGGCATTTCTAGCCTAGCTAATGCTTGTGAAGTTTTGTTTGAGTAGAGTTGTTTGAATAAGCACTGACAGTTCTTTTCACTAAAAAACCTTGTAATAACTTTTTGCAATAACCACAAGCAAAAGCTTCAACTGGAACGTTAACAATTTGGGCCAACAAGCTTGTTTCAACTTCCCCCCACAGCCAATACTCCAGAATTTATGTTTTCCAGGTTTGTAGTCCCCACTTCACAAGTAGAGAAGCTGCTCCAGAAGGAGGACATGGGCACTATAAGGTCCTATTTGTAATTAGAGCTTCTGCACAAGTATTACTTGTGCAAAGCTACAGAAACTCTGGAAAATACTGTTGCACTAAGGTTCTAGTGTGAATTCCTTCTCTTAGAATAGAAGAAATGATAACTACGACCATTTCAAAAATTATGTTTCCCAAAAAAAAAGTCCATTTTTAGTATCTACATACTTAAGGCAATCAGAAAAGGAAAAAAAAAAAAAAAAAAACTAGATGCTTGCGGTGTGGGCCTTGTCCCTAAAAAAAGTTGGCCATTTAGATAAATTATGAGAGTCCAGATCTAAATCCCACAAAAAAAAAAAAAAAAGAAGTGCAAAATAGGAAATTCATCGGAAATGATCTCAGCAAGGCATCCATTGCATCAGATTAATCTCCAAAGTTCTTCTTCGTAGATTTTATCGAAGCTTGCAATATCTTTTAGCACTAATGAGTTTTAAAGTTGTCATCTGATAGATCTTAAGCAGATAGAAGTGTCTAAGAAAAGTTAGCTTTCTCAAACTGACCCAAATCAAGTTAAAGATACATAACCAATGGATGTAAGCTTATCTTCAATCCAACTACAATTTCGTGAAGATATCAAATGCTTACATAAAGGACACAATCGGATAATGATAAATCAATCTCCAGTAGGCATTAGATTTCCAAATTCCATTTCTACTAACAAATTCCAATACTACTAAATAGAATCTTTCACTTACGGACTTTCATGATCAGAGAATGACATATTTCCCACATTGTCCATGTCAAAGTCACAAGAAGCAAAGGCCTTGCGATGCTTAGCCGTCAGTGAGTCTTGTTGCTGCCAAAAAAAAAATGACAATTACATGAAAAAATAATTGCACTATTTCCTTCCATAGATTATGACCAATTGGCAAACATTCCACTATTTCCTTTCATAGATTATGCTAAGTTGGCAAATAGATGGATTCTCCATCTCAAGTAGAGAAGCTACTTCAAAAGCAGGACTAAAGAGGACAGTGGCTATTCTAATATTGGAGAGAGAAACTTCTTAACAAGGATTTAAGTGCCGTGGCACGGGGTCGTGCCGGAAACCTGTCGGCACGGTACGGCACGGTGCGTGCCGAGCGGTGCCGATGCGTGCCGTTAAATAAATTCTTGTGTGCCGACACATAATAGTATGAAATATTTATTTTCTTTAGCAACAAAATATTCTAACTATTTATTATGTCTTTTTATCACATCTTTTGAACTTTATTGAGAAAATTACTTAGTAATTTAAATAATAGAGGGTTTTGAGCTGTGCCATCGGCACGGGGCCTTTATCGTGCCGGTATCTTATTGGCACAGTACGACACGGTGAATACGGCCCGTGCCAACAGGTACTTAAAACCTTGCTTCTTAAAATGAAGAAAACTCAAAAAAAGGAGGATGAAAGGAATTTGCTGATATTTTTGAATCAGCACTTCAGAAATTTATCAAAACTAAAAAGATGTCTCATAAAGTGCCCATTCTATTCAAATTATTTCACAAAAGCAGTGCAGTTTGTCACACTCCGAGCACCTGATCAATGACAAGCTCAATCTTCTCTTTCCAGGTCATAGCATCTTGGATGGTGTATGCTCCCATCTGGTTCAAGAAAAAAGAAAATGCAGCAAATTTAATTGCATTATTAATACAATGAGCATGCATGGTCCAGATTTATGAAAATTCTCATTTATTAGAAAATTTTGTATATGCGTAACATGACAAAACTGTGAATCAATTCCGTTTTGCGTCTCCACAACAGGAAGAACTTGTATGAGTTAAAATTCTCGTGTGATTACTCATTTAATATGTTAAGTTTGTTAGCTGCACTTTCCGAGTTTACACCCTTCAGACTAGAGCTGCAGCTAATAAGGTATTGTAATATACTGCAATATACAAATTGTGGCAAATCTTTGAAGTGCCCAAATTATTGATCTCCAACCTTCGCCAAGTTCTGAGGAACTTAATATGATAACCAACCTCCGTCAATGAGGAAGAAGCCCGCTAAACAAGAAAACAGACAAAAGAAAAGTAGAGAGTATGATTAAAAGGGCAGAAGTTAGCTGTATACCGTAATTTGGTGATGCTTATCTTTTTTGTTGTAAACGCAAAGAACATAAACCATCTGCAGGAGTGGATATGACAGAGTGAGAGAAAAAAAAAAGAAGCATAGCCTAATAACAAAGAGAAATCTGAAGAGTATATGGAAATAAGGAAAAGACCTCGTCAATTTTTTGTTCTAAACAGCAGAATAAGTGATTCTATGAAAAAGATCAAAGCCGTAAAAGATATGTGAAATCGAATACCAGATCTTCTTCCAGAAAATAGCATCCAATTCAGCAACAATTAATTTTGTATACAAGTCATATGAAAGGGCTTGCGAAAAATTTAAATATCCTAGATAATTCCTTAAGTTGCTTTAGTGCAGTAAAGTTCTTGACAAGCTAGAAAATGGGGAAAAAGGCTTTTAGCTTATTATTTCGGCATTCATTAAATCTCAACAAAATTATTCTGAATCTCTTTGATTTTAGCTTAACGAAAGGAAGCTATGAAGCTGATTTACTAAAATCGCAATTATCAACAACTAAATACTATGACACGAAAAAGGGCTAAAAATACTCACATGACCATGATGTGTTTTGAGTCCTCTGTCCTCAACCCTGCAATTTCCATCTATAACAAGCGTCTTCGAAGGCAACTGTGCGTTCCGCAAATTCCACAAAAAGGAAGGAGAAATAGAAAATTTAATCTCTAGAGCTAACTCTCGTCAATGAATAAGATTTGCAATGACGCTATAACGATTTCTAATCAAAATGTGTAACAAAGATCAATGAAAACCATACTATAGAGAGAGAGATGCTTAAAAGTTCCAACTTTATAGCACAAAATCGCAATTCTTCAATGAATCCACGTAGAGCAAAAGCTTACCATGTTATCTTTAGGTTGCCTCTTGTAATACGCGAGCAACCTAGATTCGAGAACAAAGTATCGCAAACGAATAAACGAGCGACCGATCTTTCTCCGCCCGAACCGAACCAACCAACCCTGGTGCACCACCTTCGACATCTCTTCTCGCCCCAAAACCACCACCCCCAACCCCACTCCTCTTCCCAGGCTCCTCCACCAAATCCCTCCTCTCCCCTACCTCAAATCCATCCCACCTCCTGCAAATCGCATCTCAAGCCTACAAATCGATCGTTCCGACACTTCCGGAGCCGATTCAATCACAGCAACACGAAAACAATGGAATCCGATCGATCCTACCTCAAAACATAGGGTTTCTCCTCCTCCCACCAATCAGACCGCGGAAACCGCGACCGGCGACGGATCCCGACGAAACCGATGGCGATTCCGCGAGCTCCGAGCGAGGGCACCACGACGGATTCGATCGAACGCGGCGAGATCGCCCTAGTAGGGGATACGAATCGGGGGAGATCGCGATCGCGATCGAGGAGGAGGAGGAGGAGGAGGAGGAGGAGGGGAACGAGGAAACTACGAGGCGAGGTTTCAAATGAGAGGAGAGGAGGGGGAGAGGGATCCCCCTACGAAACATGACGTTAATTATTTAATTATTTAATTATTTAATTTATTTATTTTCTTATTTTACTAAAAATTAATTATTGTACTAAAATTAGATTTAAATTTTTAAATTTTAAATTCTTGTTTTTAAATTGTGATAATTCATATGGTGAGGGTTCGTGGTCGAAGGAATTATTTTTTATTTTCCTTTTTTTTGTTTTAAAAAATCTTAATATTTTTATGAGGAGAGTGATGCACCCCATAACGTACCCAGAGTTTCTTTTTTGAAATTTAAAATTGCACCATATATATAATATTTTAACTTGCATAATTATTTTGGATGATGAAGTACTTGTTTAGCGAAAATATAATCACATGAATCACATAAAATACTCAAAATATTTCTTTTAAAATTATTTGAATTAAAACCTTAAAAAATTGTAATAATAAATTTAAATTTTGTAGTTTTATACATACATTTTATATATTACCATTATTTCATGCGTTGGGGACATTTTGGGGTACAAATTTTGGTATCCCAAGCAATTTTAATTTGTGGCGGGAAGGAGAGGCGTTGCACCGGCACACCTCCGAGGAACCGTTTGAACGTGACGGACACGTCCATGCGGATTCTCCGCAGAGAGAGCTTTATGCGGATTCTTGATCCACCGCTCGTGTCGTTCCGTTGAGTGATCGAACGGATGTGGCGGTCTCGTACTAGAATCGTCTATGCGGCCAAAACGTAAGTATTTTCCTCGATATATATATACACATATAGAGGACACGTTAAAAGGCCAAATGGCGCGTAGTGGTTAAAAGAATAAAAAAATTTTAAAAAAAAAATACGATGGGATAATTCTTTATTTTGTGGTCAACGCTTTCTTATAATCGTTGACTTTTTAATTTTTTTTAAATAAAGTTCGCACATTGTTTAGGGTAGGTTATATTTTAGATCTTAAATTTTAATTTATAATAAATTTTTACTCAAATTTTTAAAATTATTATAATTAAATTTTGCAACCCAATTTTGTAAAATCCAATATCCCATCTGTAATGGGATAAATAAGCAAAAGTCCCTGAAATTATCAAAATACGCTTCCAAAATCCAATCTCACAAGTAAATTCTAAAATCTAATCAAAAAAATAAGTTATTTCCTAAAATCAACAAAAATATTTTGATCCTTCAATGATAAATAAGATATTTTTAAAGTTTTAAAATCTATAGTAAATATTATTTCCATTAAAAATAGACGGATAAATAACTTTTTTTAAAATTTTTTTACAAATCTGGACGCGAGCATAGCACTGTAATAGTAAATAAAATTATTGCTAAATAAGAACTCACTATCAAATGCAATTAAATGTTCTTAAAGTAACAAAAAAATTGTTTAATCAAAGTACTCAAATTAATGAAATTTTAACATCTCTTTCCTCTTTCATAGTAGGATAAATATAGCTTAATCTATCTTGTAATCATACATTATCTTTATTTATACGAAATCTACAAAGAGTGGTCACAAGCCATTTTTTGAGGGCAACAAAAAATAATAATAATTTAATCAACTTCTGATTTTTTCAAAACAAATTTATAACTAATTTTTAAAATTTATTTTTTTTTATCACTTTTAAGCAGATAAAACTAAAATAATTAGAAACTAATAGCTAATAATCTGTTTCATTTTTTCAAAAAAATTATTAATTTATTTAACTAGAAAACCTCAATTTGGGGCTTTTCAAAATGACTTAAAGGTGAGGGATCTCTATATCTACATTTTTGTTAAAAATAAATAAGTAAATTAAAGTAACCAAAATTGTTAGTAATAACACAAAAGGGAATATTCTTTAATAATAAAGCATACTATGGATACTCATTTGATTCCAAAAAGGTGATGTTAACATATGAATGATGCAATAATAGAGCTAATGTATATGAATGATGCAATAATAGAGCTCTACATGTACAAAAAAGAGAGGGACCAGAATATTCCTAAAAGAAAATTATGTTATTTATTTTCATATCATTTTCGGAAAAAAAGCATCCAAATCAACAATCATATCTTCATAAAGTGCGCATTAGGAATTCATATAAATCATACATATGAATGGTTAGTGTCTGCTGCTAGAACTATTTCTGAACTATTCTTTATTAGATAGATTTTTTTAATATAATATCAAGAAAAAAAGTATCATTGTACAGAGTTTTGAGTTCAGGCTCAGAGCCTTAAAATTAAAATGAAGCAGGGATTAGTAATTCATGAGTTTATTTATGTGAGCGGCTAGGTTAGTGGATGTTGCTAAAAATAATTTTGTGTTGTTTTTAATGGATCGATATGTCGGATAATACAGTAACAATACATTATCAAAATTTCACAAGATAAATTCAAGTTTGTATAATTTTTGATTGCGCGAATACAAATTTCTTTTGAAAGGAAAAGCTACTTTTTTTATAAAGAAAATGTTGGATGAAATAGGTCCAATGTTTAGTCCTCTCCGTAAACGCTGTACATCTATACACTTTAAATGTGATGAGTGTAGGCTTTTTTTTTTTAATGGACCTTTTTGAATTGTTGGTTAATAACAAATCATCTCATAAAAATTACAGAAGAAAGATCATCTTTAATAATGAAAATAGATTTAATCTTGCATGATATTGAATTTTAATTTATTTTAATCTGTTGGCTTAAAGGAATCAGCATTATGTTCTATGGCGGGAGGTCAGATTAGGCCAAACCACGTTCGAAATGACGGAAGGTCGAGTTGAGGAATTGTTGGCTTAAAGAGGCCAGCATTCTGTCCTGTGGTATAAGGTTAGTTGCATTGAGTCACAGTCGAGACCCATTGGCTCTGTATCTGTACACTTTAAGTAAATTAATTGTATGAGATTAATATTTTACGTCAATGATCCGATGCAATCCAAGTTCATGAAAACTCTATTTGTACATCAATGATCCGATGCAATCCAAGTTCATGAAAACTCTATTTGTACATATTATGTAGGCTAAATTATAGAAAACTCCTTTATAAATTTATATTTTTTCACTTTCCCTCATTAACTTTCAAAAATCTATATTTTACCCCCCTCAATATTTCAAATTATTACATGTAGCCATCATTCGTCAGGTTTCCATCACTATTCCGTTAATTTCTTATAATTTATACCAAAAATACTTTTCAAAATAACAGAAATATATTAAATTATTTTTTTATACATGAAGTAAGTATAATTTAGTCATTTTGCTCTTTCCATTAACGGCATACTTTCCTAAAATATTTCTAAAATTTTATGGGAGCAAAATATACATTTTTAAAAGTTATAAAGAAAAAGAAAAAAATAAGTATTAACGTAATTTTTTTTTTTTTTAATCTAGCCTATTATGTACCACTTTTGGTCACCTACTTTGGTCACCTACTTTTACTATTTCAAGAAGAATAAGTAAAAATTAATTTGAAAGTTTCTATACTTTTAAAACCAATGAGTTTTCACTAATAAGATCTCCACACACACACATCAAATTAAAAAAAAAAAATGAAAAGGCCCATTTATGGACCTTACTTAAAGAAGGAATTAGAATAAGACACTTGTAAAGTACACAATTTTGAATTATTGAGAGTTATTAATTATCCCACGCAAGTGACTTAAATCACAATGATAGTGATGTTTGAGCATTTTAAATTGTAGTAGGTGTACATGATAATGAACCCATCATTTGGGTAATTGATTAGAGGGCGCGATTTGTCGTAACAACTACTATAATATATGTGATTACACGTAAGTATCTGAAATAAAAAAAGTCATTGTTATAAAAGTGAGTTTTAGAAAAATAACTTTTGAGTTTGATACCTGATAACGATTTTTTGCGTACATTTCGGTGTTTGTCAGAGTCCTAGTAAAAGGGGAAAAATAAAAACTTTTGAGTTTGGTTATTGGATTTGCCAAAAAGTGAAAGTTAAAAAGTATGATTTTGTCATTTTGATTGTTTGATTATATTTAAGTAAGTGCAAATATAAACGAATGATTTATACTTGTCTTCAAATTAAAATTTTAAATTTTAAAATAAATATTTATGTTTATATTTATATTTGAATTTGTAATTAAATTTAAAGTATATAATTGAATATATAATTGGAATTTAGAGTTTTAATTACAACTCTTAACTAAAATAAAATTCTAGAAATAAATTTCAACTTTGAAATTAAATTCAAAATCCAAACTTAAATTCCAATTCGAATTTCAACTTAAAATTTGAAATTTAAATTTAAGCTTTAATCAATAATTTGAATTTATAATTTCAATGCAAAGATCAAATTGAAGTTCACAGATACAATTAATTTGATCAAAATTTAAACTTTAACATATAATTTAAATGTTAAATACAATTTATAGAATTGAAATAGAAATTCACAATTTTAAATTTATAAATTGTCGAATTGAAGCTGAATTTACAAATAAAATTTAGAATGTAAAATTAAATTTATAATTTTTAATTCAAATTTAAGTTGAAATTCAACTTTAATAATAAATTCAAAGATTAAAATTAAAAACAAAGCATTACCTTTTAATGTAGTTAATTTTTTTTCCTTGGAGTTGTGAGTATCTAAGAATGTCAATGCGTCGGTTTCACAACGATTTTCGCAAAATTCAAAACAAAATCCGAAGAAAAATCCGATATCCAACCCGAACCCGATTGGATATTAATTATCCTCTCCAAACTTGAATTCAGATCCAAATAAAGATCGAAAACTCATACCCGAAACCGAAGAAACCGAACCCGATTACTTAATATACCAAATAATAAATTAAATCATTAATATATATTAATTACTAAAATAAATATCTAAAAGTTTATATATATAGACCGTACGGATAAAGGCCATAATCGAATCTGAATCTGTCGGATTTTCATCTTTTATACTCATAACTAAAACTATACTCATCTAGCATTCATTAAATCTATCGTATTCGGGTTCGGGTCGGTATAGCATATCAGGTATCCGTATCCACTAACATCCCTAGTGGTAGTGGTGGTACTGGATCCGGGTGTAAATGAAGCCCACTAGGTCCGGCCTTATTTGGGCTCAGCTTTGGGCTAAAGCAAAGCCCCATTGAGGCCCAAAAGTATTTTGAGCCTATTTGGGCTTAACCATGTTCGGCTCGAGCTAGGCCTAAATAAATAGTATTTATTAAAATAAAATAGTTTTATAGAATCTTACAGTTTCAGAATTCGAGACATGTTTAACAATTTTCCGTCTCAGATTGAATTCTCCGTCTTCTCCATAAAAAATTCTAGGACTCTTCGAGTGCCACTACATATACAAACCAAGTTTACAGAATATTTGAACTTGGTCACCTTAAGAGGTTTAATAAGCAAATTCGCGAAATTTTCTAAAATGTCAATCTTCTTATTCTCCAGTAATGTCTTTTACAATATCTGTTGTTTTAGAGTAATAGATTGCCGAAGAGTGAAACAGCTGGAGCGATTTAACATCTCAATCCCAAATTTCATCGACATCTTAAACACTCGAACGAAATAGCTTACTCTGATACCAGTTTATTATGACAAAGCCGCAAAAGATTTAGTTCAATCTTGTGCGAAAATACCAAGACATAAATAAGCTCTTGGTATCCGAGAGATAAAAAGTAAATAATAAAATTTTATTTCATTACTGTTAAAAAGTTTTATAGTTTCGGAAAATTTTGAATATCAACAAAATGATTTCCATCATAGTGGTGAGAATCAATTTTCATTTTGGAATGAATTGGCAAAAATAAACTCTTTTTTTTCACCAATAATTATTTAAATTTAAATATTACTTTATATTTAATTACATAATTAATTATAATTTGAAATTCATCTTTGAATTACTGATTTGTTAAATTTTAAGTTTTTAAATTTTTTAATTTGAATATGATTCCAATTCCGAATCCTCTTACGAATCAAATTGATAGGTATTTTCATCATTCGGTTTTCGATTTTGGTCCATACATTTACTAGATTAAAACTTCGAGTTCTAAATCAACAATTACCTAAAAGCTCAGGGGCTCGAGTGCAATTTACTCTCCACCCCGTTCCTTTCCACCGAAGTACCCCCCTCTCCAGTGAAATATAGTCGACGCCGACTTCTCACCACTTCACATAAACTCGTCGCCGACTTTCTCATTTCCTAATCTCTCTCTCTCTCTCGACCCTTTTCGTCGTCGTCGTCGCCCTCTTCCTCGATCGCGATCGCTTTCTAGGGTTTCCTCTTCCTCATCCTCCCCCCTCCTCTCCCTCCCCGTCGCCATGGCGACGAGGAACCGAACCCCTCTCTACCGGAAGTACCGCGACGCCCTCCGCAACGTCCGCGCCCCCTCCCCCTCCTCCTCCTACTCCGGCGGAGGCGGCGGAGGGCCGGTGATCGAGCTCGTGAACGCCTCGCTGCTTCGATCGGATCGGGCCTACGCCCCCCTCAGCACCGACGACCCCGGGAGCTCTAGGTTTGCGCGCTCCCCCTCCCTTGCCCCTTGCTTCCCCGTATCGCGATCGATCTCGCGCTTGATTGGTGCGAAGGGTTAATTTGATGCTAGAAACCCTAGTTGTTAGGTTGTGACACGATAATTAGCTGGAAATGTCTGTAGAATTTGGGCTTTGATGATATCTTAATATCGCTATGCTGATGCCAATATTCCCATTTCTTGTTGATAAATTATGCAGCTTTTATGAGTAAAGTATGTTGCTGAATGGTGATTCCTTTGGAAATTGTGGCTTAGGGTATAGTGATGGTCTATGTTGTGTAGCTGAGGCTTAGTTGTAAGATTAAGGGATCTAAAACTTAGAAGAGGTAGGTGTAGAGGAAATGGGAATGGGATGGGTGCTGTTCTATAAGCTCAATCATTATAATGTTGTAACCATCGTTAGCAATATGTGGTAAGTCGTATAAGTTCCACATGTTCTGTCTTAATATCTCAGTGTTAAATGTTTTCGACCTTCAAGAACTTCTGTTAATACGAGAGAAGATCGACGTTAGTGGTGCATGTAGTCCTTCACTTAATAGTGCATATTTCTATAATTGATTATAAGTTATGCTTAAGATCTAAAGAGATTTTGTCCTGTGAGATAATGTATGGAATGTAGTCGAAAACTGATTTGTTGTCCTTGAATTTTTGAGAGGAACAGATAAAATGTCTAACGCTACCTAATTTTTAGGGTGTCATATCTTGGATCATTTTCCATCTAAAATCTTTACATGTGTTGGTACATTTGGACTCCACATGACCAAAACTGATTAGAATGATGGCTTTACTCCACTTTTAGTGGGTAATTCAATTTAAACAGAGAGTGGTGAAAACGCTGTTTAACAAGATAACACTCACATATAATGCTAACAGACCTTGGAATTTGGCCGGAAAAAAGAATCCTGGGGTGACTATGGAAAAGCTAGGTAAGATCAGGGCCTAACGTGCTTACTGCTTAAAGTGAAAAATTGTGGCACCCAATAGCAATGAAGTCACAGTTTCATGGATTGTTGCTATGTTTGTCCCTTCCTTTCTTCTAGAACACACTAATATTCACGACTTGTCTATTGTTTGATACTATTGTAACATATTCTTTCTCTTCTGCAGTGGAGGTGCAGTTACGGTCGGTCTGCCACCAGCTTGGGTGGATGTTTTTGAGGAAATATCTACAAATATGCAACGGGCTAAAACAAAGATGTCAGAGTTGGCTAAGGCTCATGCCAAAGCTCTAATGCCTTCATTTGGAGATAACAAAGGGGACCACCATGCAATTGAGGTTCTTACCCACGAGATAACTGATTTACTGAAGAGATCAGAGAAGAGATTGCAGAAACTTTCAACTGCGGACCCTTCTGAGGATTCAAATGTTCGGAAAAATGTTCAGGTATGATAGTACCTCATCTCAATAGTTGTTCTGATACACTCTTAAAGCTGTTTTACTTTATTTTTCTGTCAGCCTGGATGGAAAACCCTGAATAGTAGAATTCTGTGGAATTGGAATTCTAGTTATCTCAGATGCCTTGTTTTGGATTATTATTTTTTGATATTTTATTTGGAGTTTGTGGAATTTTTCATACTACTACAAGATGCCATAATTTGGGGTTGGATTCAGCGGGAGTCCATTTGCTATTGGTGATAAATATAAGTAACCAAAAATGCCCCTTTTTAAAATATTTTAGCTGTTTAGCTAATGAATTTTAGATTATTACTAATCTAAATTACAAACACATGAATGGAAAAAAAAATCATTTATTATATGTTCCAAACAAATTAATCATTTCTAATTAAATTCATTCATATTCTTCTGATCTGAAATCTATTACGTCCTATTCAAAGTCTATCCCAAACAAAGTGGAAGCATTAAAGTGCACTTTCCCCTTGTAGACTTGGCATTCTTTTTCTTTACATGATCAGGCAGCAAGGGTACTGCATAACTGCATTTGGCGCATTAGGGACCAATTTTACTCAATACATTTGATGATGAATTTACTGATGATTTCTGACCTTTTAGTCCTTATCAAAGTGACCTTCGACTTTTTTACCTGCAGAGATCACTTGCAACTGACCTTCAAAGCCTTTCAATGGAGTTCCGGAAGAAACAGTCTTCTTATTTAAAGCGGCTTCGACAGCAGAAAGAGGTTGAATGTTTATTAAATTTTATGTTTACCCCCCCAAAGATCAGATATTCTTTGTCAACTAGCTTCCGAATATGCGTGCTATTTTCTGATGCCTTTAGGGTCACGATGGTATTGATTTGGAGATAAATCTAAATGGAACGAGATCCACATTGGAAGACGATGATGACCTTGCAGATGGGGTATGTTAATGTCACGCCTCATAATGTTTTCGTATAATCTATTCCTGTAATATATGTGCATAACAATGTGTAATCTTGTATGCGTTGTGTATGTTTATCCGTGTATATTCACGTTACATTTAATTTTTAATATGTATACTGATAGAGGGGTGAGAGGATCGAACTTGTACATACTTTAAGTTCTATATAGTTTGTAATAAATATAATGGCCAGAAAACCAACAAACACAAACTATTGGATGTGATCTAGAAAATCTAAATGCTCATACATGGAAGAAAATTAAAGTGTGGAGTTATATTCTGTAACAATCCAACTCACTAGCACTAATAACTTATTGGGCCCAAACCGCTGGCTTTAGATGTTTAAGTCCAGTTATTAGTTCTAGTGTGCCCGTCATATATAACTCTTTCACATTATCCGATGCGGGACTATTATAGTGTCACATAGTCCTAGGGCGACAAGATGTTTCAAAATCATTCTAGTAGGGGAAATTGTTCGATTTGTAGGAAATCATAGGCATTTAGATGTTGTAGGTTGTATATTTGAAATCACATCAACTTCAATGAATCTCACATTTGAAATTAGGCTCACTAACACAGGAATATGTCTATACTGAAGTATAATAATGTATACATCTGTATTCTCTGCGTGCTCATGTACCTAATTGAGGAGAATGCTTGCTCAGTTGCTTGTTATTTTTATTTTTATCATTGTTGTCTTCACTATTTTTACTGTTGCTAATATTATTTTAATTTTTTCCCCTTTTTTGAAAAAGGCAAATATAGGCATGACACCTATAGAAGTCGGCTTTGCTTGGATACACATAAAATAGGTCATTTAAATTACCTTTGTAAGATGCCAGCATGATTTTTCTGGAGATCTTTCAGTAACCCAGTCTTTATTAACAAGAATTTTGTGCTCTTACGGATGTAGACAACACGTTATGGATTTTACTGTGTTGCTGACGCTACTTGGTTTAATAGTACTAGTTTTCTGTTCGCAGGGTTTCACAGAGGTTCAGATGTCAAAGCTTAAAAAAAGCGAGGTTTTCACAAGGGAGAGGGAGAGGGAGATTCAACAGGTAAACATTTTTCACTGTATAGATTGCAAGGGTCTTTTGACCTGTAGTTTACTGTTTTCCCTTCCCTGGAAAAGCCGTCGTCTAACTAAAATAACGTATGAAGGTTGTGGAATCGGTGAATGAGCTTGCTCAGATAATGAAGGACCTCTCGGTTCTCGTGATAGATCAGGTATTAGATTATATCACAATTTGGATAGAAACTAAGATCCAGTGTTGTTACTGAAATGGTTTGATTCCTTTGATTCCGACACACCTTTCGTGAGCAGGGGACCATCATTGACCGGATAGACTTCAATATACAGAATGTTGCAGCTTCAGTTGAGGAGGGCTATAAGCAGCTCCAAAGGGTCTCTCTCTCTCTCTCTCTCTCTCTCTCTCTCTCCATGTAACCCAGAAAGTTGAAACGTACACCACTGGGTGTGATCCACAATATCTCAACGGCCAATATGTAAAAGATCACAAATTTTCGGAGATCTATATTTTAATCATCAAGCAATACCGAAATAAGTGCTATTGCCCAACGCATAAGAGATGGGCTCCGGAAACATATGGTTTACTTAATATATAGGCCTTTTTCAGATGCTGTAGATCACATCTAAAGGTTTACATCTTTTAGGGACTATGATCGGATAAGCGTAACTTGATCTTAATTGCATAGATAAATAGATGCCTCTCTCTCTCCTCTCTCACTAACATCCTGATGCTTGAGCTCTCTTCCAATATACAGGCTGAGAGGACACAAAAGAAAGGGGGGATGGTGACGTGCGCGACGGTGCTTGTCATAATGTGCTTAATCATGATAGTCCTCTTAATCCTCAAGTCTATTATCTTCTAGTCGCAGTCTCAATTATCCGATCAATCCAGTTACTTTTCGCGGTGAGCACATCTCGAAGTGCTTCTCCAGATGAATATACACTCGAAATTCAACTTCCGAGAGAAAGCAGTTTAAAGTCGCACATCCATCTAATGCTGATGCCTCAACCCAGAAATGCTTTCGTCGCGCTTCGGAGAATGCTTGGCGGTATATACTATACACTCTATTTTTCACCTGGTCGATAAATGCGCAGAGTATTTCAATCGGTGTCCAATTGTTCAAAAGTTGCTCCAAGTTTTTCTTTTCTGTTTTTTTTTTTTGTTTATCCCTTTTGGAAGAAGGAGAGTTATTCCACTTCTTTTCGCAAAGGGGAACTCTCCTTGTATCCAGAGAATTATAACACCGCATCGAATTCCCTATACGAATTCATAAACTTTAATGGGAGGAAATGTTCCTGTTTTTGTGTGTTTTTGTTAGAGCAAATAGTTCATCTTGATGCATTGAATTCTACTCTTAAGCTTTTATGACTTTTCTTTTTTCTCCTTTTTTTTTTTTTTTTTTTGTGTGGGTTGGACTACAAAAGTCAGTATGTTTGAGTAAACAATACAAAGTATTCTGCATTTCAGGGTCTAGGGCTTAGGGTTTAGGAAAAATTAGTAAGATATCAAACATTCACACAAAGAAACATAGGAAAACTTCAAACCCCCCCCCCCCTTGTGGTTTCACATTTTTTCATTTTAGTACGCTGTGGTTTAAAGTGTATCAAGTTAGTATCCTGTGGTTTCTCACTTTATCACTTTAGTACCCTGTGGTTTAAAGTGTATCAAGTTAGTACCCTGTGGTTTTGCACTTTATCACTTTAGTATCCTGTGGTTTCACACTTTATCACTTTAGTACCCTATAGTTTAAAAAATCACAGGATACTAACTTGATATAAAATTAAAACCACAGGGTGCGAAAGTGATAAAGTGCAAACCACAGGATACTAACTTGATACACTTTAAATCACATGGTACTAAAGTGATAAAGTGAGAAACTACATGGTACTAACTTGATATATTTTAAACCATATGGTACTAAAGTAAAAAAAATTAAAACCACAAGGGAGGTTTTTGAAGTTTTTCCAAGAAACATTGAGATTTGAGAGGAGTGTGCCAATAAGTGTGCACTTTCACTTGTCATAAGAGTTGGTGAGTCACACTAATCTTACATCATATGAATCTCTCTTTGAGTGCACCTAAAAATAGATAGATTATTACATGAGGCTTTAAACAATGTATCAAATCATAGGAGCTTGCGGCATAACTCTTTGTGATCTTTTTATTTGGTTTCTCAGAAAAGTGTGAAAAAAAAAAAATCGAGAAAAATGTTTCTTATAGAAAATGATGAAAATTTTTTTTCCCAGATTTTCGTCCGGTTGGTTCCAAAATATATATATATATTTGAAAAAAATTTTTTCAAATTTCATAGAAAACTAGCCTTTTTGTTTTCTGGTTTTGTTTTAGAAAAATGAGAACACAAAGTTTTCGTAAAATGTAATAAAAAAAAGGGTTTCCAAACAAATTATTTTTTTAAACCAAACTGGCAAAAAAAAATTAAAAAAGGAAGTTTCTATGAAAAAAACCTTTTGTTGATTTTTTTTTTCCCCACATTTTTCTAAGTAATGAGACACCCTCTTAGTTGTAGTTTTGTGGGGAAAAAAAAAAAGAAATTTAGCACAAAAAAGGTATGAATTAAATTCTGATATATTATATTAAAAGTCCCGAATTTATTTTAAAAACTTATGGTGATAGAATTATACACAGAACATCTGAACATGACTCTAATAAATCCAATATTGTGACATGAATATTTTTTTTCCAATTTACTTATCTTAACCTTCTAGAAGTATTAATTAATTAATTATTATTTTCCAAAAAAAGAAGGCTTCTAGAAGCGTTATCCTCTCTCTCTCTCTCTCTCTCTCCTTGTGCACCGAACTGGCGCACGAGTTCGCACGTGACTCAGAAACGCCACGAAACCGGCTCGCACGTGCCACGCCGGAGCAACCGGCATTATCCGGTAAACCACCGGGTAGGTGACCCGTCCTTACCGGTTCCCTCAAGGGATGGTAAAATGTATGGGTACTCCCTGCGCTACCCCCGTATTGTACATTAGTCTCTTTTTTTTAATTATTACTAGATGACTTTTTATGCCATGTATTGTACCCTATATTTCCACTGCTAAAACATATTATTTTATTAATTCTACACATGAGTTGTTAATTAGTTTATATTTTAAAACATAATTTTGCTTAGAGAAAAAACATGTAAAATTTAACGAAGATGCTCACAACTATGGGCCAATTTGAAATACTACTTAAAACTTTATATTTTTCTAAAACACGCACATGGCGTATCTTTTTTTTTTCTACTTTAATTTAAATTATCCGAGTCATCCAAATTAAAATTTTTATTAAGAATAACAATGTAATTAATTAATCAATTGTTTTTTTCCGACAAAATCTAAAAATTTTTGCTGCAAAATTTGTTAAAATTATTAAATAATTAAAAAAAAAACAAGAAGGTAAGTGGACCATCACAAAAATTTCCCATAGTTAAGGGATCTCCGCGCATGTTTGCCTAGACAATAAATGCCAAACTTTAAGCACGGACTAAATTCTAATTTTGAGATTGTACAGGGACTGGAATTCAATTCAACCATCGGGAGAGCGACAAAAGAGAAACAGGGGTGGAGAGGGGAGGAGAGAGAGAGAGAAACGTCCTTGTGTCGTCCACACGATCCTTCTCCTCTTCGCCACGCTCCAAGAATCGATTTTTTGCCTATTTTTCTCGTTTTCAGAGGTAATCCAATGGCTTTTTACCCTTGTAACTCGCTAATTTCGATCAAATCGCGCTTTTTTTTTGGTCAAATCATGTTTCCCCTTGATGTATGTTGCGAATCATGGTAGGGGAATTGGGGATTTTTGTTGATCTCCGCGAGATTAGAGTTTTGATGGTTGGGCTTGGATTTAGACATGGCGGAGAAGGTGAGATTCGTTTTAGGATTCGTTCTCAGCTTCTGAGATCTGGGTATTGTTTCATCCCAGATCTAGAGAGATTTAGATGAGTTTATTCAATTCTAGGAACTTTTGACCAAATCCAAGTTGTAGGAAACCGTAATTTGGGATATATTCGCATGAATCCACTCCGTCGAACTTTTTTTTGCACTCCGTCAAACTTTTTTTTGCAAAATTTATTAAAGGCTAGTAATTGTTTGTAATTTCCGATTCTTTTGAAGTATATGTTCTCGTAATATCGTAGTTATCCGAAAAGGCGATAGTGGAGATCAGATGAACCATCGCCGTGCACTGATCGGAGAGATAATGTAGATTTTTTGGCTTAAAACATTTGATCTCTTTAGTAGGAGATATGTTTCTATTCTAATAATAGTATATGATTTAGGTGGTTTCCTTTCGTTTTTCCTGTAACTCATGCATCATGAGTTGGGCTTGTAATGTTTCGATTTAATTGCTTCAATGCTTATGCAGCAGGTTTTAGAATTTGGGTTACTTTTGTAATCTGGATTTGATTTATCTGAGAAAAGTTGCCTTTTGCGTAATATCACTGTCGCTTATGTCGATAGCATAGTTCAGTTTCTCGCAATTTCCTTGTTCGAAGATCATCGAATGTATAGTTATTAGTTAATGCTCCGACTATTTCCCTTATTCTTGGTGAACTTTGTAGTATAAATTCTCTTTGATTATCTGCCGACTAATGTTTGTTGTTTGTCTTCGATCTCTGTACTCTCAGAATGGAGTTTTTCTTCGGTGGCTTTCTCGGCGAATCATCCGGGTTGGAGAAATCGTTTACTCATCCGGATATTCAGAAGTGCCCGTTCCTTCGAAACATCAATGAAACTACTAACTTTTCCTTCTCCTCGGCTTTTCCTGTCGCTGTAAGATTTTACCTTATGTTTCAGTAACTATATTTTCATACAGATATAGATAAGTTTATCCTTCCCTATGTTTGGGAACTGCTCTTTCGAGGGTTATATATGTGAATTCAGATTTTACGGGTGTAGACTTTTAAATAGAAGTTGCGTTCATATAATAAGATGTTTGCTTTCGTACCATTTCTATTATCTTTCAAAGGCTCGTGGAGTGAAGGGCCCAATCTTTGAAGATGGTCCGAGTTTCGACACGGCATTCAGGCTTTTCCACGGGCGAGATGGAGTCGTCCCACTTTCGGGAAAATCATATATTCGTAATGAGAATGTGGAACCTGAGCACGTACCCCAATTTAACCCGTTGGCGGCGAAAGCAGCCACCATTAGCCTTTCGGCTTTTGGAGGGCCTTTCGGATTTAATTTCTTCTCGGACAAGTGGAAGAAGCTGAACAAGAAATCATCCAAACAAGATCAGCGTTCGCAAGTAAGTTTTCCAACCATCAAATTTTTCCTATTCGTAATTTCTTTCTACCTTTATGAGTAATATTATTTTCCACATCCGAACCGGAATTAAAATGCCTGCATATGCTAATCTTGCAAATTGTGGATATATTATTCCTGCTACTCCCAGGTTTTATTAAAAATAATGAAATCCTAAAAATATCTGTCATTTTACCCTGCCCAATATTTTAGTGGCCCTGTGTTTGTGCGCACATGCGCGTGAAATTGTGATATATGGGAAACCATTTTCTCTTCTTTTTTATTTTTCGGAGAGATATTATGTATTAAATTTCTTATCACTGTTGCTTCAACTTGTTCTTCAGAAAGGAGGAGGCGACTCATCGCACGAGGCACTCAGCAACGAATGGCTTGAAACGGGACAATGCCCGATCGCAAAGTCCTACAGAGCAGTAAGCGGTGTCCTGCCCCTTGTCGCAAAAGCCCTACAACCCCCGCCCGGAATGAAACTCAAGTGTCCACCAGCTGTCGTCGCCGCGCGTGCCGCCCTTGCCCGTACCGCCTTCGTAAAGAACCTCCGTCCCCAGCCCTTACCCGCAAAAGTGCTCGCTATAGGCCTCCTAGGAATGGCGGCCAACATCCCCCTCGGCGTGTGGAGGGAGCACACCGAAAAATTCTCTCCGCAGTGGTTTGCTGCTGTGCATGCTGCCGTTCCCTTCATCGCTATGCTACGGAAGTCCGTTTTAATGCCGAAGACCGCGATGGCCTTCACTATCGCTGCATCGATATTAGGGCAGACGATCGGGTCGCGGGCCGAGCGGCTGAGGCTGAAGGCCAGAGCTGCCGCGAGAACCTCCATCTGTGTTCCAGAAGCTTCCTATATAACGAAGGGCAGCGGCCACTGTGGCGATGGAGAGGTGAAAGTGTGGGATCCACTTACCATGAAGGCGGCGAACTCCGGTTATTCTGCTTCTGCTTCTGCTGCAGCTCCAACTGCTGCTGCTGCAAATGTGTGTTTCTGATGATGTTTTAAGTGTTATTCATGCTGTGGAAGACACCTACATGTTTTGTTATCTCAGTTTATTAAGAGTAATTCCCCTTGAATCATTAGCTTGTAATGTTGAACCAGAGGAGGTGAAAAAGTTGAATAAAGGGTAGTAAAAAACACTTACAAAATGCTACCTTTTTCCTCTTAGTATGTGATGAATTTCCATGATTGGTGATTGTTATATGTATACACTCAAAGAGACTCCCTTTTTCCTTCTTTTTTTCCTGAAAATGGGAAAATACTTTCTTTTTTTTCCCTTTAATGGATGGAATATATGTTGTGTGATGTGTGAAAGAGAGGGAAGAGTCAAAGATGCTCTTTTCTTTTGGAATATGTCAAAATT
Organism: Ananas comosus; assembly: GCF_001540865.1. NCBI lineage: Eukaryota > Viridiplantae > Streptophyta > Magnoliopsida > Poales > Bromeliaceae > Ananas > Ananas comosus. The sequence goes on from NC_033642.1 coordinate 341,947, forward strand.
GGCTTCTTTTGGAGATTTCAAAAGAAGCCATTTAAGATGACATGAATTATGATTTGTCCTAAAAAAGAGCATATTACAATAATACATATATTATATATAACACTTACATTATATCATCCATCACCTGTCAATCACATACCACTTTTTAATCTCTGCTACCGTTTGGTTCGGGGTTAAGAAAAAATTAGTGATTTCAGAAATAGGGTTAAGTTTAGGATTAAGGTGGGGTTAGAGTATTTTTGTGTTTAGTTAGGGGTTAGAGTTAGTTCAGGATAGTGAAAAATAGTGTTTGGTTGAAGTAATGGGATAAGAATGATAATAGGTTATTATGAATAGAAAATAGTGTTTGGTTTGGATTTGGTGGGGCTAGGTGGGGGTTAGCTAATCCGGGATAACCAATTTGAGGTGGGGAGGTGGGGTTAGCTGGGGTTAGCTAACCCCACCTATTTTTAGAAGTGTTTGGGGATAAAATGGGGGTTAAGAGATTATTCCACCTCTTAACCCCAACCAAACGGAGGGAGGCATATTTATTTCACCAAAAATAGAGGGATAGAGATATTCTCGATTGTAAATATTTAATTTTATTATTTGATTCGCTGTAAGGTAAATTTGTCTATAATTTTGTAGTTTCAAAATACTGTAATTAACTTATTAAACTGTATAATACGCGGCAATAATGGCACAAACTAGCAATATCAAAACAGTGTAGGGACCATCCAAAGCATGTTCCCTTTTATTTATTGGGTATGGTTTTTTTTTTTTTTCAATAAATTATAACACAGGTAGGCATTAGCTGCATTCTAATTTATTTATTATTCAATGTTGGAGGGGTTGAGAATGTTTATTTTATTAGTTGAACTTCCGATGGTTTGGTAGTACCTAACATGAAAATATTTCATATCATATATATACAATTCATACATCACAATTTATATTAAGCAATCAGTATTAATATTTTAAAGTTAAATATAATTACATAAATATAATTTGTCATATTTAAAATATTGTTTATAAAATTTAGATAAAACTTTAAATACCACCTCATGTAGTGTCGTATTCAAATTAAAATTTAAAATTATATATTTAATTTTTAAAATTTAACTTATATTTTAATTTAAAAAGTTGAAAAAATAAATTTAATCCGAATAAATATCCATTCCGTCCGGATTCAACTTTCAATCCGGCCTCTTAGGCCGGATTGAAAAAAGGGATGATTGGGGCATTTCTATTCCACTCGGGAATCGGAATCGGAATGGAATTCCCGCGTACCAAACACCCACAAACGGATTCACCCATTCCGATTCCGATTCCATGGTGAAAAAGAAGTGAACCAACACGCCCTTAGTTTGATTGACTCGTTTTAAATATATTATTTAAAAAATAAATAAGCTATTTTATTATTATTATTTTTTAGCGTACGTAACGTAATCTTTTGACGATTCTAAGCATAGCCTCACATCCAAAAAGAAAGAGCATAAAAATACATAAAGTTTATCTTAACTATCACTCATTTTGATACGATTATCTAATCTTTTAAAATTTTGATTTCACTATTTAACTTTTAATTTATTTGATTTGAGCTAGTTAATAACTCTCTAACTTTAAAATTCAAGTATGTCGTTTATACTTAACAGCTTAATTAGTACATTTTATAAAATTCGTATAGTAATAAACTTGTTAAGGTAACTAATTATCGTAAATTTTATATCGAAAGAATCATCAAATGACTTAATCAAATAAAGTGAAAAGTTGGATATTAAAACTCAATCTTTTAAAATATTAGATAACCTAATCAAAGCGGAGTACAGTTTGTTGGCTAATTATTATTAGACTTAAATAGATCCAACTTACTGCCATGTGACAATAGGTTTAAAAAACTAATAAATTGAGTTGAGTGAGACTGCGATCTATAAGAGACATAACGGTAAGAGGTCCAACAATAGATCTAAAGTTCAAGTGGGTTGAGTCAGGTCGAAGCCCGTGAGCACTATAGTTAAGCCCTTAAGTGCGATGGGTGTGTCATTTCTATTAACATGTATTTTTGGGAGAGTTGGTTAGCACTCACGATTCACACAGTTCAAATAAATTTTATATATTTTTACTAAGAGAGAGAGAGAGGATTGAGGCTAGGGATGCAAACTGGACTAATACGGAATGTAAAAGATCCCCTCCATGCTCAATTTATTGTTGGCGCGACTTAATTTTAATTTTATTATTCTCTTATTACTCCATTCAGGGTGTATCAGGATGGGAGCAAATTTTTGATAGATCAAAATGGATCAAATGAAGAAAGAGGTCTCCTACTTACTGCTTCATTTATTTAGGCTTCGTTTGGGATTGCAGGTAGATTGCGTTACGTGCGATGAGAAACGACGATGAAAAAATATTCTGTTTGTTTCCGTACATAATATTGTGTTCCGCATATTGCGTTTAGTCGGTTACGATATATTTTCTGCGATCCCATCGGAGAACGCAGAAGCATATCTCTATATGCTTTTTCTCAACTCCATTGCATCTAATAGCGTTAGATGCATTTCAATACCAAACTAAGCCTTAGTCGGTCAAAATGAATTTGGGACGAATTATATATTTTTTATATTTTTTTAATTCTCACTTAAAAATAAATCGAAACGGATACAAATGGAAGCTCCACCGATCCGAATCCATTTGCATCTCTCCTACTAGAGTTTAGGAGGGAATTTCAAAATGGCTTTTAGCCTTTTTGAGAGCTCTCCTCCAATCTTCTTATTACATTTTTACCCGCCCGCCCATATTTGTACCGCCAAATTTCTGGCGCCAACCCTTCCCGCCAAAAAAACCCCCAAATCCCATCCCCGACCCATCATCTATAAAATCCCAAACCCTACCTCCTCCTCTTCCCCTACTTCACACACCTCTCTCTCTCTCTTAGGGTTATTCTCTCTCTCTCTCTCTCAAGAGGTGTCGTTGAGCAATGGTGGTGGCGCTGGGGCCGGGGCGGTTCTACGGGAGCGGGCTCCCGCGGCCGCGCTTCTATAGCGACGTGAAGCTCGGCGGCGCCCGGGTCGACCCGCCGCGGCCCGTGATGGACCCTCTCCTCTCGTGGGCGCACGAGGCCCACTGGTCCATGGGCGGCCTCTCCTTTGTCCGCCGCCGCCTCCAGGGCCGCATCGAGGGCTCCGTCTCCAAGCTCCGCCGCCGCCTCCAACGCCGCAGCTCCCCCCGAAAGGCCCCCCAAAAATCCCTCCCCGTCCTTGATTCCGACTACGATGACTCCTCTGATTCACAAGAAGAAGTGGGAGGGGAAGTAGTGAAGGACGTTACCTTTGATGATGATGATGAGGAGGAATCTGATGCTGATAAGAGGAGGGGCAGGAGGAAGAGGAAGCTCGGGGACGAGTTTGATCGGATCGCTGGAGCACAAGTGGCGGGTGGGATCGGGCGGAGGACGCGGAGCCGAAGAGCGGAAGTGGAGATCGGGGAGACATCGTTGGTGCCTCCGCCTTCTCCTACTTATACAGTTTCTGAGAAGGGGAAGAGGAAGCAGAAGAAGGTGGATGCTGGGGTTGTGCGGAGGACGTCGCTGAGGAAGAAGCACTTGTAGTTGTTCATCAAAGTTTGAGGTAAAAATGGCAATTTTCTGATATAAATAAGTGAAATTGAGTAGATGTTAGGTTCTGATGCACTTGTGTTGTTTGATGTTTTTATTGTGAGACTTTCTTGGTTGTTTACTTGCTCTCTGTAAGAGGATTCTCTAACTCCTGGAAATGATACAGTTTGCTAATGATAGTTTATGTGAATTTGAATTTGCACTTGAATTTGGAGTGCTTGTTGATTGATGTGTTATGTGGAGCTTATGAAAGATATGAAATTATGCAACAAAAGTACACATAGATGGGTGTTTGTGAAAGGTCTACATTGCAAAAATCCTTGAAAAAATAGTTTTTTCTTTTTATACATAACCCTGCAAATGTGCAAATTGTTTATACCAAAAAAATTGGTACTTGTTGTTTATTTGTGTGTGCATGTTTTTATGGCACATGGATGCAAAAATCAAGGAAATTTATGTGAAAAGTGTAGCTCATGTTACCCCTGTAAATACTGAAATTTCAGGAGTGTTTGTGCATTTTTGCTTGTTTACAGGGGTGCATACCTAAAGAAACCATGAAAAAGAATTGTTAAGTTTAGAGGCCCAATCAGTTGAATAATTCATCCTTTTTTTTTTGTAACATACAAAGCATTTTGGAGAAAACGAGAAATGTGTATTTAACACGTAATTAATTAGTTGATGTTGGAACTGAGATGAATTATAATCTCATATTTAATCTTCCTTCAAAAGTTATATTCATGGATCAAGCAATGCAAAAATTGAAACAAGTTGCCTTGTTAATATCATCCTAATATTGAATGTTAGGAGATTTGAAACTTGAATGTTGCATCTCCTATCCTTCAACATTATGCTAACTGATATCAAAATTAGCCAGATCATCGACTGCTCGTTTCAGATATAATCCTCTCGATCTCTTCTAGTAGCCGCTCCTTTTCATCCATCAGTTCCTCATTCTGCTTTTGAAGCTCTTCGATTTGCTTGGTCTGTTCCGAGTCTTTCCTGAAATCGCATCATGCAGTGTTCGGTGAATGAGTGTGGTAACATTCTCTTTTTGTAGTGATATGTTGAAGTGATCTAATAATGAAGAGCATGAATGTATTGGTCTCCAAATACCATAGCAAGTAGTTTTGAATACAAGCCCTATAATTTGTAACATAAGAAAGCTTTGCTTAACAGAAGTTCAAAAAGCCATAAATGATTTTGTTTCTTCTTGAAACGACAAATTGCAAATGACCACCATGAGTAGACTTTGCTATTCTTCATTTTCTGATCTTAGGGCAAAAAATTCAACTTACCTATTCATGAAAGACAAGTTGAGCTTAAGCGACCGCACTTCCTTCTCGAGATTCTCGCAGCGCTTAAGGACTGCTTGCATATCAGATGGTACTGTTGGGGTCAAGTTTCTTTCTTTTGCTTCTGCCATTCTAGAAAAAAGAAAGAGAGTTGATTATCCAAATGTTTAAATTCCAAGTTTTGCACTTAGTGTTCTGTAATAGGGCATTTCATTGTAATTGTTTTACTGTAATATGAAACTACAATATGGGGGAAAAAAAGGAGAGAAGGAAACAACTCCTTTTGTCCTTCTAGAATGAAAATTAAGTTCAGTTTTTTCCAGCTATTATTGCATATTGTTGTTTCAGAACATCACTCTTTATATTGATGATGAATATAAAGGTGATTTTGGTGTTATATGTCAGATTTATGGTGTTATTTAATTGCAAAAAGTATAGTTCTGAGCCAAGTTGTCCTTAAAATTAATGGTTTAGTGTGGGTTGTTTTCGAATTTGATTATACAGTAGGAAATATGGCCTCCTTTTTTTTTTTCCTAGTTTGCTTTGGATATGAAATTTTTTGACTCCTAACAGCAAACCGATCTCTTGCGAGCTTCAATACATCAGAAAATTTACAACTAATGGAGTGAAAAGGAGATTAATATAATATGCATTAGAGTTAAGATAGTAAAGCAGTAGATACTCAAAGGTTCCTTGTTTTCTCATGTATGCCAAGTCAAAGAAAAAAAAGAGAAAAATAAATGAGTAAATGCAGGCAATTTGTATCACAATTTGTGCTAAGCTATCAAAAATTTTGTATATAAAAGTAGATATTAAATTTTTCCTAGGGATACAAGTAATAAGAGAGACATACTTGCGTGAACGCTCGACCCTGCGTTTCTTTGTTGGGTCTCCTTTTTCCGCTGCAAAATTTTATAAGTTAGAATAATTTACGACGTAATATTCTGCAATAGTTGTGCTTTGGGAATAAAGAAATTACTATTTGATTTGCCCGCAAATTTCGATTGTCTTAGAAACTTACACAAACACAATTTTGATGATGAAGAATAAATGTTAAGAGAATAGAAGCTGAATCAGTAGCATAAGAAAAGCAAGTGAACATTCCAATAGATGCTATACTGAAACAAGTAGTATGTAAACTTTGGTATGATTAGTCCAAATTAACTAAAGTTACCTGAGCTTTCTGATTGGATCGATCCCATCCGGCTTAGATTTCCATTCTGTCAAGGTTGAAAATAAAGAAAACAAAAAAGTTCACAAAAATTGATTGGAAAGAGTCTTCGAGACCAAGATATCCATCATCTAAGCTTCTTTTATGATTTTTATGTCACAAAATCGGTTTAAAACTTACCTTCCTGTCATTATGTAAGCTTTCTTTGAATATCCTCCCTCTGCTTTCTGTATTTTGAGAAGACAGACAGAAAGTGAGTAAATTTTGAAAAATGTAAAGAAAACTCCATAATGTTTTCAGCACTTCAAACTGTGAATGGATTCGACTTCGGAAGGGAACAAACCATTAGTTTTTGATCCAGAGTCTGAAAATCCAGTAATGATATTCTTTCTTGTACTCTCACAAGAAGCAGATACAGCTTGCGCGGAGTAAGAAGTTCCATCACATGCATCAAAACCAGCATTTGATGATCCGCTTTGCGACGGCTCTCGGGACACTGCACCTACCCACATCTGGTTTTGTGGTGTGACAAAGTTTTCTGTGTTCGCTTCTACCGTTCTCTCAAACTTCGGCAATTGAAAGGTACATTGCGTTCCGAGGAAGCTGTTATTGTTAGCTTGGACTTGTTGAGCCGCATAAAAGCCGAAAGGATTGGCTTGAGAGTTTTCTCTCTCCATATAGTTACCGAGTTTTTTGCGGTCGAGCGTGTCCTTTAGCATGCTCACGACAGAAGAGACCGTATCGTTTGTTGTTACCAGAGGAGCATCGAAAGGAGAAGTCGATGAATTCGAAGGAGACATGAATGTAGTCGGCATTTCGACCATCGAGATTTCACAGGGATTGTTGGTGTTTGTGAGATCATTTTTTGTGGAGTTATTTCCCTGTCCTTGATTGTTATTTTGGATTTCGGTAGTTGCAGGTACCTGAATACTTTGCATAGCTGCATATCTCCTCCTGCATATAGATTACCAACTCTTGTTAAGATAATAGTGTAATAGTACCCCAAAATTGCAACTGTCCTTAAATTTTCTCTTAAATATTTTAGTCCCCGAACTTTATCATATATTGCGATTACATCTCCTGCTGCAAATGTTTATGACACTTCAAAATTTTTTTTTATTCCCATTAAAATAGTCATTGTAAAGGAAAGAGTTGGAAATCTTGGATCAGCTATTTTCATGCGTATTATGCTGTCGGATCTTAAACTTTTGTGTATACCTCTTGAAATTGCTTTGAGCCCTACCTCAATTCGGATGATCGACTTCGAGTCATTGGTTGAGTACTATGAAACCATGCCTGCATGGGATGCAAAAGAGCGACAAACATCTACCAATTAGAACACCGGGGGATGCAAAATCAGATACTGCAACGACCCATTAGCAATAATAACTCGTTGGGTCTAAACCACCGGTCTAAAATACTTAAGCTCAGTTATTATTACCAGCGTGGAGGTCTTATATATACCAATCAGAATTATTTTTCCATCTTGATGTGAGATTATTGGGGTGTTACATATACAGTAGAAACATCCTTATTATTGAAATCTTGCAGTAAAACCTTTACATTTGCAAACTATAAACATACTTATTGCTCAAATGCTGCAGAAAAATCTTTACCTTTGCCAGATACAAATTGCTAGCTTGCATTCCTATCTCTGCAGCATTCCTAATCACACGAAATTAGCAAACATTAGCATAAATATCAGAAACTTGACGACCAAATAGCGAACAGTTCACAAGCATGCAAAGGTATTCTCTGTAGCCACTTCGAGCAACGCCGCGTATGCCTTAAAATGCACTCAAGAGAATCATTAGCTTTTCAGAGTTGATGTCTTATTAGGTGCTATGTTCGAAATTTGAAAAGCTAAATCAATAATTAACTGTCATGTGTACAAAACTTACTCATCAATGTATTTACAAGTGTACGAGGTACCTGAGGGACTGCTGGGTAAAGTTATTTGAAAGCTCGTCAGATGCGTCGAAATTCTGCTGAGGTAAATTCTCGTCGAAAGTTTTCTTCTGGGCAAGTCCATTTTGCTGGCTCGAAAGAGCTGCAAGCTCTGCTGATATCCTGCAAATTGCACAAGTAAGCGATTTAAAGTTTGCGCCTGTACGAAGAGTTGTATCCAGGAATCTGTAAACGCATGCTACGAGCTCACCTCCGCGACGGTTGTCGAGTACGGTGAGTTGCTGAGTTGTATCCAGGAATCTGTAAACGCATGCTCATTAGTGGATCTAATCAGAGGAATGATATAAAACGGCATCGCAAATGGCGAACTAAACATCTGATTCAGAAAAGAGAAGGAAAAGATTACAAATTCTTGCCTCCGCACTCATAAGCCAGCTATTAAACAGCTTCTCGCTGTCCTCGCGAAAGCCCAGCATCTCCACGCTAGTTGGCGCCGAAGCCCCGATCGGATTTTCCATCACCGATTTCAGAAACATCTCTTCTGTAGAGTTCCTGAACAAGTCGGAGAAACTCCCCTCCATCTCCATTTAGCCCTAACTAGTAATAATATTACATTGAGAATTTTAGACTAAATTCACTTCAAAATTCAAGCATTAATGCTTCAACAAGAACTTCACTTTGGATTCAATTACACTAATATTTAAACAAGAAAAGATAAATCTGATCCATCAGTAAACTCAGAAACTTGATTGGTATCTCTAATTTCTTCTGAAAAATGAAAACCCTGACTACTGGGTATCTCCGCGACGCCCCAACTAATGAATTTAGACTAAATTCACTACCAAAATTCAAGCACTAATACATGAACAAGGTTTCAATTTGATGAATCATCAAAATTGGGAACTGGGTGTCTGAAATTTCATCTGAAAAGTGAAAATTTAATCTCTTAAATTGAAAACACTAACTTATAATACATCAAGAATTTAGACTAAATTCACTACCAAAATCCAAGCACTAATACATAAACAAGGTTTGAATTTGATCAACCATCAAAATGAGGAACTGGGCACCTCTAATTTCACCTAAAAAAGTGAAAATTTAATCTCTTAAATCGAAAACACTGACTAATAATAATACATCACAAAATTCAAGCACTAGTACATGAACAGGGTTTGAATTTGATCAAGCATCAAAATTAGGAACTGGGCATCTCTAATTTCATCTAAAAGAGTGAAATTTAATGTCTTAAATCGAAAACACTGACTAATAATAATACATCACAAAATTCAAGCACTAATACATGAACAAGGTTTCAATTTGATCAAGCATCAAAATTAGGAACTGGGTATCTCTAATTCATCAAAAAAAGTGAAAATTTAATGTGTTAAATCGAAAACACAATAGATCATGCTGGGTTTTGTATGAAACTGCAAAAATTGATCTCTAAATGACTCACCTTTATTATCACTAAACCCCACAAAACCAAAAAAAAAAGAGGGGGAGAGAGACTCAAAATTGTGCTTAGATTCTCAATTAAGAAGGCCTTATATTAGTAGAAGTATACAACCAAAAGTATACAACACACACAAACACAACCAAAAATATACAAAAAAAGAAAAGAAAAGAAAAAAGGTGACACTCTCTTAGGCATTTCATCAAATGTCAACAGTGTGAACACATCAAAGGGAATTATTCAAATTAGGAAAAAGAAATGCATGGAGACCCCTTAACTATAGGCAATTTTAAAATAGACCCCTTAAATTTAAGTACAATTGTAAAGTTAATAGCTAAGGTAAAAATAGAAATTGAGGGGTGTATTTCAAAATGGACTATAATTGAGGGGGGTTTCAATTCATTCTTACTTTAAAAATCACCATTACCTGCTTATACTAAACAATGCTTTAATTTCCACCCTACACTTTACAAGCATATTACAAAAAAATTTGGGGTAATTATTGAGTCTAGTTGCATAACTTCACTAAAATGAGTTAGCTGACACTGGAGATGTCAATGGATGCGGATATCTGAAATATTTTTCGAATCTGAACTCTAAGGGAGTAGATTATCCGATGCTAAACAGAAATAGTTTCGGATGCAAATATGAAAAATGAAAATCCGATGGATTTTGATTCGGGTATGGATTTTATCTGTATCTGATTTGAATACAAAATCTATATTTTGAAAATTTAGATTTAATGTAATAATATGTTTTGAAATATGGTAAAGAGAAATAATTGTTTCGGGTTTGACTTTTCGGGTTCAGGTTTCGAATTTTTATTCGGGTTTCGATTTGGATATGGATTTTTAAAATCCATCAGATTTCGGGTTTGCAGTTGGGTTTGGGTTCAGATTTTTAAAAATCCGCTCCGAATCTGACCCGTTAATATCCCTAGCTAACGCAACGTGCAAACGTATTTCCATGAAGTTCTTCAATTGAATTCAACAATTATCTTAATTTTTGGACCAATTTGAGATAGAGACAAAGCGCAGGGCGGAAAATGAAGCAGTTTTTATTATAAGGGGGTAATTAAAACATATCTAAAGTGCGAGGGGGCATTTTTTTTGTGTTATTTAGCCTAAAAATTATGTAAATTGGAGTAAAATATGATCCAAATGAGCGAATCTTTTCATAAGTTTCAACTAAATATTCCTTGGCCATGTTTTTGTCTCTTTCCACAAAAATGTGGAGAATTTATAAGACCCAACTTTGGAATTTATTCAAGTAGTTTTTTATATAATTTTTTGATGTAGTATATTAGATGAGATAGGAACAGTGATAGGGACTACATAGTTATTTTTTAATTTTACATGGTAGTAGTACTAAATAATGAATTTTAAAAAATGGAGGGAGTGGGGATTTATGAATTTCTTTTTTTTTTTATGTGACAAAGATGTTGAAAGGGACCACAATAAGACTTTCCAATTCAAACCATTTTTTTTAAAATTTTTGTTTAAAATAATTTAAAATTACCAAATGCTGGCCATTAGGTGGCAAGTCTTTGTCTAGTCACTTTTTGTTTCTGATTTTAGCAACAGTTATTTCTGGTGGAGTGTTTTGTAAAATAAAAAAATTCGGTGCTTCTGTAGTATTGGAGAAAACAAAAATATTGAGAATCTAATGCTCAATAGCTAGGGCAAGTTTTGAAATACGAACTACGGGGAAGTAGTAGTAAGTGTGTAAAAGTTGAAACAAAAGGCATTTATCTGCGTGCTGGATTTTTAGATTTGTTTGGAGTCATACGACACATTGCAGTGAGTACGCATGATTTGGAGTTCCTCGCACTCGCGACTCATGAAAAGCATTGTTGAACCTTAGACACGTTCTTTTGTATGGTATCAGAGAGATACGTTATCAGAGAAACGACGGTATTTTTAATATTTTTACTCAAAACATTCTCTGACGTCTGAACTCGAGACTTGTTGAAAGGCCCAAGACATGGAGGCCTGACGGAATTCGAACTCAAGACCTTTTGCTCTGATACCATATTAAAGAATATAAAATAATTATTTATTTTCAAAAGCCTAATATTTATATTTAATAATATTTGCGGTGTTTTCACTTGTTATATTATATTATACTACATTAAATTTTGAATTCTATAATTATATGTCTTAAAAAAAGAAAAGAATATTTTGCGCAATAACCGCTCAGTTCTCCGGTAATTGCATGTAAGTTTTTCAATTCTTTATTGTTTAAACTCCGCTAAAATGCAAAAACCATTCTATGAATATCTGCTTTTGCACTTTAACCCGCTTATTTTTTTTAAGAACTTTTTTTTTTCGTTTTAGATTTTAAAAATTGCAACACTTAATCCAGCATCATTACCGTTCCATCACTATATTTTCATTACTATTCTTTGTATAAATTATGTGGTGCAATCGAGTAACTTACTGAAACACCCAATATACCTTCAAAAAAAGTAAGAATGGTTAAAACTCTTTTATTTTCTCTCAAATTAGATAACTTTATAAAAGAGATCTCTCTTTTTTTTTCGTCGATTTTAAAGATGAAATGGATATATCAGTATTTACCCAGTTGTACTCTATAATGTATCCATGGCACAATGACGAAATAGTAACAGTGCGAGATTAAGTACATACTATAAAAGTGGATATTTATAGTTGTTTTCTACATTTTAGCCTTTATATTATAGTCCATTGAATCATCCTCTTAAATTAAAAAAAAAAAAGAGATGAAAGCCGGCAAGTCAAAATGCCATTTTTATTAGTATACTACAAGAAGAGTTATCCTTTGGAATATTCTTACTAAGTTAAGCATATATATAATATTAATTTTTAGTAATACCTTATTTGATGAATGTATGATGGAATAAGGGACAACATATAGCAACTTAAATTCAATTAGTTTTTAGTGGGAGAACTAGGACTAGGAATGTTTCTCTTGGCTATTTATTATTGGCTAAAATATATTTTTAACTTTCTCAACCGTGACAACAGGTCTATGAGATTAATAAATCGAATAGAGCTGCGGTCCACAATAGATGGAATGGTGAGAGACCCAACAACAAACGTAATGTCCACGGGTGGAATCAGATCGAAGTTCGTGAAGTGCTGTAACTGAGTTCTTAAGTGCAATGAATGTATCATTTTTATCAATATATATTTAGGGGATAGTTGGTTAATACTTACGATTCACAGTTTCTTTAAAAGATTTTTGCTTTAAGAAAGAAAGAGATCCTACATTTTGGGAATGATATAAGCCTTTGACCAAATTGAATTTTGATTTTTTTTTTGTGTTTTTTGAGAAAAAAAAGGAGCAAGATAATGTAGTGAATGTGATGGTTGTGTTAACTCAAAATGCATGAATTTTGCCCTCCAAACGATTTGTCTTGCATTGCATGTATGGATGATATAATATTCGCCTGCAAAATTTCCGTTTGGGATTACGAGGAGTACACATAAGGTGTGATAGAAACACGTACGCCGTTCAGATCGCATCGATCGATTAAGATATGCTTTCGATGCAAATTTTTTTCACCAAATAGAATTTCAGTCCTCAGTTAGGACTTGAAAATTGTTTTTCGTTTTAGAAAGGCACAAGCAGAAGTTCAAATTCGCGCCTTAAAAAAAAAAAAAAACGAAACAAAACTTGACCTTCTTTTATGTCAAACTAATTGAGACAAGCCGGCATATCAAAATGCCATTGTCATTATATTGCAAGGAGAGTTTTCCTTTGGAATATTATTAAGGTAAAACATATGATTTTAATTTTTAGGATAAACTTCAAATACTGTCCCTGTAGTTTCGCACTTTTTCACTTTAGTATCATGTAGTTTAAAGTGTATTAAGTTAGTACCATGTGGTTTCATTTTTCTCTTTTCGTTAGTTCTTTCATTAATATTTCGTTAAATTATATACAAAAAACGTCAGATATTCCACCTAGGTTTATCGAATATTCACTTTAGAACCCTTTAGTTTTAACTTTGTTACTGATTTAACGAAAAAAATAAGTAAAATGGATAAAAAAAAAAAAAAAGGCACAGGGTACTAAATTGATACACTTTAAATTACAGGGTACTGAAGTGAGAAAGCGCGAAGCCATAGAGATGGTATTTGAAGTTTTTCCTAATTTTTAATAATAATTTATTTCATGAATGCATGATGGAATGGGTGACAACAATGGTAACTACATTTCAACTAGTTGTTAGTTGTAGAACTAGGGCTAGAAGTGGTTCTTTGGAAGGTTTTGCTTTACATTTCATAGTTCAAATTTTAATTTTAATTTTTTTTATTGAAAAATTGATCTAATATTTTGGGATGATATAAGCCTATCACCAAATTGATTTTTTGTTTTTGTTTTTTTTTTTAAAAAAAAGAAAAGAAAAAGAAACAAGATTATTGGATTTGATGATTGGGCGGGCTAAAAAGACATGAATTTCGTGACAGCCACTTGGTTGAGGACCTCCTATGTTGTCGCTGAGACAGTTTGGCGAGCCGTATGATTTACTCCACTTCTATTTAAATCTCAACATCGTATTGAACGACAGATTTAGAGGAAGCCCAATAAAGTTAAGTGGAAAGCTCTATATTCTTTCTTTTTTTTTTCAAAATTTGCCCTCCTAATAATTTGTCTTTTAATGCATGTAGCTTGCTGTGTAACATGCGACAAAAACACATAAAAATAAGAGACAATATCTAATATGATCTCCAAAATTTTAAAAGTATCTTATTTACTCTTGAAGGACTAAAATACTTTTATTGATTTTTAACAAATTCCTTCAAATATCTCTATTTTTTAAAGGATTTACTAATGGGGTTGAATTTTAGATGAAAATTTTGAATAGTAGTAAAGGATAAATAAGCAAAAGCCCCTAAAAATAAGTTAATAATGTAAAAATAATACTATGGACCACTTTTAATGTAGGGTTAATTTCATACAGTTCCCTGCAAATATAGTGAGTTGCAAATATATCCCTACAAAGTACAACTTTCACATATTGTCTCTGCAAAATTCCCCATAATTTCAAATATATCCCTGCCGTTAAGATCCGTTAGAAAAAATTAGTTATCCATAGATAAAATACTTAACCATAATTTTTACTCCTGTTCAATGAACAATGAGGACTTTTGAAGGGACATATTGCAAATCACTATGTTTGCAGGGACCTATATGAAATTAACCCTTTAATGTAAGGGTCCATTTATGACTGTTCTCTTAATGGGCCAAAATACGGCCCACAAACATGGGCCTAAACGTGGGCCTCCCAAAGATCAGGACCGTCGATTCTAGGGTTTCGATCACCACCGCACCTCCTCCACCCCTCTCTCTCTCTCTTTTATCTCCGCCTCGTTCCTCTCCCCCAATCCTTCTCCTTCTAAAACCCTAGAAAAGAGCTCCGCCGCATCCCGTCTCCAACGCCCTCCGCGGTGGAGCGAGCTCGGATCCGATCCCGGTAAACGATCTCCTCCTCCTCCTCCTCCTCCTCCTCCTCCTCCTCCCCTTTCTCATCATATCCACGGTTTCGTCGAATCCGTGGCTGGACTTGTCGATCAATTTTTGATCTCATTTCGTTCAACTATGCTTTGGATTATGATGGAGCATAATTAGGGTTTTGTGGAGTATGCAATAGAGCATCTCATTTCGTTCAAACGTGCTTTGATTCCTCAGATGGAGATCTAATGGCTTAGCTGTAGCTGAGCTATGATGGTTTCTTATTTTGTAGCAATCATCCATGATTGGGTTTAGAGGTAGTTGGTGTTGAGATGTTTTTGATATCTATTACAAATTTTAGTGGTTTAATTGTCCATGCTTCTACATGAAGCTTCAAATTGCTTGCTTCTAGCTCTGTGAAAGATTTGCATTTGGGCTGATCCTTGTATAGCTTGTTTTTGGTTTTTGTGGTTCTCAATGTTTTGCTCGATAGTGAAATAATTTTTTTGCCTTTAATCTGTTTGTAGTCCACTTGTTTCTATCCATGTTCAGAATGTAGTGTTCAGTATGGTAATTAGAATGGATTATTTATGGTAGAGTTGAGCATATCTAAATCTCAGTATGCATGTTCTTCTTCGAAACATTTGTTTTTCTTGCTGCTAAATTTATCGTTGATCAGGTGGTAAACAATGGTGAAGCATAACAATGTTGTGCCAAACGGGCACTTCAGGAAACATTGGCAAAATTATGTTAGGACCTGGTTTAACCAGCCTGCTCGCAAAACCAGAAGACGCATTGGTAGGGCTCTCTCTCTCTCTCTCTCTCTCTCTCTCTCTCTCTCTATGCAGAAATACATCTACATGTAGTTGTACTTGTATGCTGATACACACATTTGAGTGTCCCTATTTATCTAAATGTCATCTTCGGAAATATTAGCATGCCGGAAATTGGATAAGCTAAGAGACCGTAATTGAGGGAAGTTGTTATTGGAATCTGTTTGGTGGAAAGATAGTAGTAGTATATTTTGAATCTTTAATTTAAATATCTCATATTGTCTTGAACCGTGATGAATGACCCACATATACGGTCTTTAAATGTACAATTGTCAGAATGATTTTATGCACTTTTTAATTGTGTGTGTACAGGTTTAAGATAGTTTAATCTTACTTTAGGTTCTGAGTAATTAGCCAAGAGAGTCCCTACGTGATTAAAATCACTTCTAGGTATTCGTCACCATGCTGATTGATTTGCATTGTTTCTGTCGGTATTGCAGCTCGTCAGAAGAAAGCTGTGAAGATTTTCCCACGCCCAACTGCAGGCCCGCTTCGCCCTATTGTGCAGTGCCAGACACTCAAATACAATATGAAATCCAGGGCTGGAAGGGGTTTTTCTCTTGAGGAGCTCAAGGTAACTCTCACTTGTGTGTTAATCTCGCAGAACTTTTGTGCGGGTTATTTGATTTTACTGTCAAATCAACTTTTAGCATAGTGATTGTGGTCCTTTGCTTCCTCTGTGCTTCCTCTGTGGTCTTCCTCTTATTGCATTCTTTTTAAGCGATTTTCGTGCTATGGCACATAATAGTAGACAAAAAGAAGATGCCATCCAGAGGAAGTAGCTGGGTTGCTTCATCATCATACAGCTAGGAAAAATTCAAGATGTTCAATATATGGTGAAAACATGTTGGACCACTATTATATTGTATTATATGCGACTTTGTATTTTTTTACCTTGATTATGTCAACTCTGAAAATATTGATTTTACTACGTAATCTTATAATATTTGATCTGACTACTGCGCTGTTAGAATGTAACCAGTACTTTCTGCTTTTTTAATGGAATGGTATGTATTGGAGCGGAATATCTATTTCTTTACTGAATATGGAAAGGTCAAATACTTAAATTTTAACAGAACTTCACGGAATTTATTGAAAACAAAAGTAGTGAAACATAGGTAGTAAAAATTCAAAATTTTTGAAGTTTAGGTTGCCAAAATACTCTTGTAGTTCAGATAAGGTCTGTATGTTTTTACTCCTCTTTGGTTAATATCAGTGATATCAATTTCTTTTACCATTTTAATTGACATTTTACAATATTTTCTAAGAACTTTGTACCAACTCCCAATGTCTTAGTGAATTGAATAAATTTTATGTAATTTAATCTCAGGCAGCAGGCATTCCTAAGAAGTTTGCCCCTACAATCGGCATTGCAGTGGACCACCGCCGTAAAAACCGTTCCCTCGAGGGGTTGCAGGCCAATGTGCAGAGGCTGAAGACCTACAAGGCCAAACTTGTCATCTTCCCAAGACGCCCTCGCAAGTTTAAGGCAAGAACGCACTCTCTTATATCTATGTTTTTAAATTATGCATATAAATTATGCATATATTATGGACCTGTTTTCTGATGGAGTACAGGTCAGTTGAGGAAAGCTGCTTGAGAAAGCCCCTACAATATTTTTCCCCCTAATATCCCCCGACAGCTTCTCATGCAGCAGAAACTCCAAACTTGGAGTTTCCCAGTATTGCAGAAGCTTCAAAATCGGAGCTTTGCACTGCAGCAGAAGCTTGAAATAGGAGCTTTTGCCTATCGCATCAAAAGGCTCCAAGCATTTTGTTTGCTTCTTCTTAATCTGTTCCAGATACTGTGGCAAATTGGCACCTACAGCCCGTTTGGCTCTGTTGGCACTTTTGCAGAAGTGCGATTTGAGTACAGGTCTCTGAACAACTGATTGCTGTTTCAGTAACGCTTTTCGAAGAACCATTTACCATCTTTGTTTTGTTGAAATCTCCGCACTCACTTCCACTGCAGCATTAAGTAAAAGCTTCAAATTGTAGCTTCGGCTTCAGAAGCTCAAATCCCATTTGCGTACTTATTATTTGCCAAGAAGTTGCTTTTCTGGAAGCTTCTTATATTATAAAATATAAATTTATTTCTCAGGCTGGTGATTCCGCACCGGAGGAACTTGCGACCGCGACCCAGATCCAGGGACAATACATGCCGATTGTCCATGAGAAGCCGTCGGTTGAGCTTGTGAAGGTCACGGACGAGATGAAGTCGTTCAAGGCTTATGCCAAGCTCCGCGTCGAGCGCATGAACCAGCGCCAGATTGGCGCCAGGCTGAAGAAGGCCGCGGAGGCGGAGAAGGAAGAGAAGAAGTAAATCAGGTCGAAACGCATTTCTAAGTCCACTGTTAGCTCTAAGTTTAGCTTTCCTTTTATCAAACAGAGATTCGTGAATATTTCGGTTTCAATCTAGCTGAGTTCTCGATTACTGCTCCCTATGCTTTTTTATTTGGATTTGCGAATGCGTCGGATCTTTTCAAGAGAGAATTTTTGGAGTTGTTAAGTTTTATAATTCTCATGATTCATAGATTTTTGCTTCTGCTTGGTTATATTTGCTGCAAATTAGTTTCTTCTTGTGTGTATAGAAGCTGTTTTGACTTGCTCCTTCAAACACTAGTAGTAATAGAGTTAAAAAAAAGAAAAAGAAAAAGAAAAACGAAAATAGTAGCTATACCTATTGGAATAAATTATACAACTTCATAATTTTGTTAAATTTTTTAATGATTTTTGCTCGAATGGGTTCGACTTCTAAAATATTCTAAGCTTTAAAAAGAGGAGGGTGTTTGAGACATTTGGCTTTTTATTAGATGCAATTTGGTGACTGATTCAAATATTTTTTTTTTTTTCAGTAGTTTATTTTGGATTTTTTGGTTAGGAATTTGCAATTTGCATCTTGAGTGTTCTTAATCCAGTAAATTGCATTCATCTGAAGCATCCCAATATCCATTCAACATGTAGTTTTTTTTTTTTTTTTTTTTTTTTTTTTTTTTTTTTTTAAAGTGTATCAATTTAGTATCCTATAGTTTTATCTTTTTTTTTTTATTATTCATTTCACTATTTTTTTTCGTTAAATCAATGTTAAAACTGAAGTGTACGAAAGTGAATATTCAATAAATCTAGGTGAAATATAGTGGGATATATCAAGTTTTTTTTGTATATAATTTAATGAAATATTAACGGAGAAGCTGACGAAAAGAGAAAAAACTAAGGGTACTAACTTGATACACTTTAAATTACAGAGTACTAAAGTGAGAAAGTACAAAATCATCGGGTTACACTGGGAAATTCGAATCTTCGACTTACGAATAATCAACTAGAATGATAACCAACTATTTAGATTGATTGTTCGTCAAGGTGTATGTAGTAGGTCAAGGGCTGTTTGAAATCGGAAAGCGAAGGACTCGTGAGTTTTGCAAATTCGGCACCGTTCCTCATTCCACGAAAGTCGAAAGGCAAAGCTCCGTCTAATTGTTTGTCGGTCAGTGGGAGTTTTTGCGATCTCGTGACTTCGATGCCGAAACAAAAAATAGGATGTCTACAACTTTTTTCAAGTTATCCATTCCCCGTTCCACCGAAATCGAAAGACAGATTTGTATAATTTTTTTGCCAGTGAGAGTTTGGATGATTTTGTAATTTTGATGTCGAAACAAATACGGATGTCTGCGACTTAGGTTGTTCGGAAGCAGAAAGTCAGAAAGCCATAATATTACGAGATTATTCGTAATAGTTTTGTAAATTCATCTCCGTCCCCCGTTCCACCGAAATCGAAAGGCAGATGTTTGTATAATTGTTTGTTGGTAAGAATTTGGATGATCTCGTGACTTCGATGTCAAAATAAATAGATACCTACCACCGAAATTGAAATCCATATATATTTGTATAATCGTTATTAGAGAGAGTTTGACTGATCTTGCAACTTCCATAATGCCAAAATAAATATTAAAAACGTTACCATTTTCTCAAAATTACAAGTTATAATTTTTTGGAGAACTACAAAAATAAAGAGTCTCTTTAGTCTTAAGTTGCATGTGTGAGATGCTCGACTATTTTAAAACTTAGTGGGCTCTTTTTTTTTTTTCTTTTTCTTTTTTCTTTTTTATTTTTTTTCCCCTATTTTCAAACATTGTATGCGGTTCCAGCATAATTGTTACTAGCTAAGGGCCGCGCGATGCAACGGGAAAAAAAATATTTCTGTTAATTTTTAAAAATATTTATTTTTTTAGATACATATAATTTTATGACTACATAAAAATATATAGTAATACACGAAATGAAAAATATACGTATACAAATCAGATACAATCTTTTACATTAACTTTATATAAAAACATTCATTGCAGAAATTTTATAATATTAAATAAAATTAAAATTATATAAAATATTACTAAATTAAAATAGTAAGAAAATACAAAATAATGCACTACTAAAATATAAAAGGTTCATAACAATTATCTATTTATAAAAAATAAGGCAACCGAATATATAACTTTTTTTTTACACTGTATTTATAAGATTTTATCATAAAAATAGAAATTCAGTAAGTTTTGTATCTATACCTTTTATATATTACATATTTTATCAGGTTTGTACATATATAAGGGCCCAATCAAAACACCCACGCCCCCTCCCCCTCTTCCATCCGCCACGTGGCATTTTTTTTTCACACTTTCTCACTTTAGTACCCTATGATTTAAACTGTATCAATTTAATACCATATAGTTTCATTTTTCTCTTTTTATTATTTATTCAACTAATTTTTTTCGTTAAATCAGTAACAAAGTTAAAACTAAAAAGTACTAAAGTGAATATTCGATAAACCTAAGTAGGGTATCCGAAGTTTTTTTGTATATAATTTAACGAAATATTAACAGAAGAGCTGACAAAAAGTGAAAATAAAACCACAGAATACTAATTTGATACACTTTAAGCCACATGGTACTAAAGTGAGAAAGTGCAAAACCACAGAGATGGTATTTGAAGTTTAACCTTTTTATTAATTATAGATTGTATATGAGCATGTCTTATACACTCGGTATATAACTTTTTTTACACCGTATGAAATTTTAATTTTGGTATATATACATGGTACTAAAGTGAGAAAATGAAATCATATGATACTAACTTGATATACTTTAAACCACATGGTATTAAAGTGAGAAGGTGCGAAATCATAGAGCTAGGATTTCAAGTTTACCCTTTTTATTAATTATAGATTGTATATGAGTATGTCTTAGACACTCGGTGTACAATATTTTTTACACTGTATGAAATTTTAATTTTATTATATCGACTATTAAAAAATAGGGTTGGTCAATGCGATAAAATTTTATATTTGGTGCAGGCAAAAACAAAAAAGAAAAGATTTGGATTCCCAATTCAAATTATAAATTATATATGAGCATATCTTATACATTCAGTATATGACTTTTTTTACACCGTATGAAATTTTAATTTTGTTATATCGACTATTAAAAAATAGAGTTGGTTCATGCGTTAAAATTTTATACTTGGTGTAGGCAAAAACAAAAAAAAAAATAAATTATAAATTATATATGAGCATATTTTATACACTTGGTGTACAACTATTTTTACACCATATAAAATTCTAATTTTGTTATATTAATTATTGAAAAATAAGATTAGTCCGTGTGATAAAATTTTACACTCAGTGTAAGCAAAAAAAAAAAAAAGGAAAAACTTCAAAAACCCTTCCTGTGGTTTCATATTTTTTCATTTTAGTACCTTATGGTTTAAAGTGTATCAAGTTAGTACCCTATGATTTCGCACTTTCTCACTTTAGTACCCTGTGGTTTAAAGTGTATCAAGTTAGTACTCTGTGGTTTTATTTTTTTATGAAGTTAGTAACATGTAGTTTTATTTTTGTATCAAGTTAATTCCCTGTGTACCATGTGGTTTTATTTTTGTATCAAGTTAATTAATTCCTTGTGATTTTTAAACTACAGGGTACTAAAGTGAGAAAGTGCGAAACCACAGGGTACTAAAGTGAAAAAGTGCGAAACCACAAGGTACTAAAGTGAGAAAGTGCGAAACCACAGGGTACTAACTTGATACACTTTAAACCACAGGGTACTAAAGTGAGAAAGTGCGAAACCACAGGGTACTAACTTGATATACTTTAAACCACATAATACTAAAGTGAAAAGGTGCAAAACTACATGACACTAACTTGATATATTTTAAATTATAAAATACTAAAGTGAGAAAAAGTGAAACCATAATGGAGTATTTAAAGTTTTTCTGGGAAAAAAATAAAAAATATATATATAGTGCGAGAGAGAGAGAGTGAGCGAGAGGAAAAAATTAGAAAAAAAATGGAGTGGCCCAACCTCATTGCTTGAGGAGCAGCCGTACACACTTTGGTTTCTCCTTTCATGCATCGAAAGATGTGCGCGGAATATTCTCTATAAATAATATTTTCCTCCGTATACTTTGTCTTTATAATATTTTCGAATACAATAATTATATACGTAGAAAAAGAAAAAGATTAATGCTTTATAAATTTAGGTTTTGAAATTGTGAGAAGATTACGTTATATGTGGTGAAAAAAAATGATAAAAAAATATTTTATTTATTTCAATATGTAATATTACGTTTCGCATATTGTGCTTAGTCTGCTACGATATGATAACCTTCGAATTATGGACTATAATAATTCGGACAATAACTACTGAATTACACCACACGGGTTACTAAAAATAATGTTATCATATACAGTTTCGCTATCATATTTATTAAATTTTGTCACTAAAATAAATATACTATATATTTATTTATAAATATATATAAAGAGTTGCTTTAAAAGATGTGTCCATTCTCAGTTACCGAGATTACATCATACCTCCTCTTCGGGAAAGTACCTGTGTAGTCATATCACAAACTTTATATATTAAAAAGTTACCGGACAGTGGCGCGCATTTTCATGGCCTCATTTCCCTGTTCCGTGTTTCGACCAAACCATCCTTCCTCATTGCCTTGTAATCATCGATGCGACTCAAAAACGCCCGCATACGAACTCCTACCCGACCGTACTGATCCCCGCGCAATCGACGGCCGAGATGACATCTAGGCACGCCCGCACGGAGAAATATCTGCGGACGCATGTACACAAATTACTGATAATTGAGCGGTGGCGTTCCCGTAATTTTTGTGAACTTTAAGGGCGAATGTTAGGAGAGATCGTGTTATATAAGCGTAGCGAATATTAGAGACCCAATCGAAGAGAGAGAGAAAAAAAAAAAAAAGGGAAAAGGGAAAAGGGAAAAGGCGATGGGTTTGAAGGTAATACACAAAAATTTCCCATTAATTCGTTTATATTTCTTAATTTTTGCCTAATTTTTCGACTTCTTTGTTGTTTTCTTCGCTGTTTACTGTTAATTTCTACTGAAAAAAGGGGTATTTTAAGATGGAAAAGTACGAGATTTGCTCCTTTTTTTTTTTTTCTTTTGAGGATGAGTTCGAATTTTTCATAAAATTTGTGCTGTTTTATTCTGTTTTTCCTCTCAATTTCTGCTGAAATTTTAGTTAATTTCCTGAAAAATTGGGTATTTTAGGTCAAAATGGAATAGATCGGGTTGATTTGTTTATTTTTGTTGCTTAATTAGGGTGGATTGTTGTGGGTTCACTCGAAATTAGGGTTTTTAATGCTTATTTCTCTGATTTTCTTAGATCTGGATCATTCATGCTTGATGGTAACTCAAACAAAAAGTAATAATTTCAACAAAATTTTGCATGTTCTTATTTTTTTTTTTCTTTTGAGATCTGAATGTATAAATGTGTATATATTTTCAGACCACTAAGAAGATCATAATGTTATGACAATTAAAATCTTTTACCCCCTTGATATGTTTTAAGAAATTGTTTTCGACATGAATGAAGCGTGGAAAACTATTTTCCTGGAAAACAGTTTCCATTGAGAACACTATTTTTCACAGTTTTCGTTTTCCGAATAAAAAAAATTCGGAAAACCTGAAACTACTAGTTTTTCATTAAGTCCGAAAAAACTATTTTTTCCCGAATCACACAGATGGAAAATAGTTTTCCGACCGGAAAGTAGTTAGTTTTCCGCTCAGAAAACTCTATTAGTTTTTCATGAAGTGTGAAAAAATTGTTTTTTGCCGAATNACTACTAGTTTTTCATTAAGTCCGAAAAAACTATTTTTTCCCGAATCACACAGATGGAAAATAGTTTTCCGACCGGAAAGTAGTTAGTTTTCCGCTCAGAAAACTCTATTAGTTTTTCATGAAGTGTGAAAAAATTGTTTTTTGCCGAATCATACAGACGGAAAATAGTTTTCCGACCGGAAAGTAGTTAGTTTTCCACTCAGAAAACTCTACTAGATTTTCATGGAGTGTGAAAAACTTGTTTTTTGCCAAATCACACAGACGGAAAATAGTTTTCCAACCGGAAAGTAGTTAGTTTTCCGCTCAGAAAACTCTACTAGTTTTTCATGAAGTCCGAAAAAATTGTTTTTTGCCGAATCACACAGACGGAAAATAGTTTTCCAACCGGAAAGTAGTTAGTTTTCCGCTCAGAAAACTATTTTCTGGGCTTATCTCCCGGGAACCAAGTTTTCCGAAAAGTATCTCAAAGAATAGTTTTCTGGCGGAAAAAGTATTTTCCGTCCGTTTGGTTTCTAGAGGTAGTAGTTTATCTGAAAAGTTTTTTTTTTTTGTTCCAGATTTCATGGAAAAGCCATGTTTTTGTTTTTCAAATTTTTTGTTTGGAAAATGATAACTGTATAAGAAGGTGTTTTCCACGGAAAACTTTTATCGGAAAACAGTTTTCTACGCATTTCGGACAAACCAACCTTATTGAATCCATAATGCTTGCCATGTTATATATGAGCTATAATTGTATTAATACATTTGATTCACTGTAACCTAGTTTTGTGTTAGATTTTGTTTCTAGATATCGTTTTATGAACCTAGTTGTATCTGAATTACCAAAACCAATTCTATGGTAATGTTAGTGTTTCTCTTTGATTGTGCTAGGTTAAATTTAAGCTACTGTTAATCAAGAAGGAAAAGTTTGGCATTGATATTTTTTCGTATCTTTAATTGAATACTTCGACAATTGCGAGATGAGCGAGATTTTGGAAGGACTCTTGCTCGTATCATATCAAGCGGTTACGGTATCGGTGATTGACGATACCTTTTTGTAATGCGTCTTGTAGGAAGAGTTTGAGGAGCATGCTGAGAAAGCCAAAACTCTGCCGGAAAATACCACCAATGAGAACAAGTTGATCCTTTACGGACTTTATAAGCAGGCGACTGTCGGAGCAGTCAATACCAGTATGTATTGCTCGTTTTTCATTTAAATTACTGACTTATTATAATTATGCGACTGTTTCTCATTATAATTTGAGCTCGAATCCTTCATTTTTTTTTTCTCTGTTTCATTCACTATGATTCCTGTCCAACTCTCTTTATCCATGCCAAACAACTACACATTCTTTTGATTTGGTCCTCAAGATGCGCAACTAACCAAACCAAATTGCCGACTAAACTGAACCGAATGAACCAAAAGCGACTCGGTCCACTTTGGTAATTCAATAATTTCGCTTTTGCTCTTGGGATTTTGTCTAAATGATTATCGTCAAGGATTTAAGTGTTGTAACACAGGATCGTGCCGAAAACTTGCCAACATGATACGACACGGTGCGTGCCGGACCATGCCGTTGTATGCCGGTCACAAAAAATACATGCGTGCCGACACATAATTGCATGAAATATTTATTTTCTTTAGCAACAAAATAATTTGTTAGCTTATTATATATCTTTATCAAGTTTTTTGAACTTTATTGAGAAAATACTTACTACTTTAAAGAAAAAAGAGTTTTGAGTTGTGTCATCGGCATGAGGGCTGTATCGTGCTGATATCTTGTTGGCACGATACAACGCGGTAGATACGGTCTGTATCGATAGGCACTTAAATCCTAGATTATCATATTATGGCTTTTCGATCGGTAGCTTATGAATCGACGTGAAATTTCCCTGGATGGTTAGAGGTGAGCTCTGGAAAACTAGCTTTGAACTTTCATTTGTTATGTTGGTAATATGCTGTAGATGCATGTTTTGTATACTAAATGATAAGCACTTTGTCACTGCAGGCCGGCCTGGCATCTTCAATTTGAAGGACAGAGCCAAGTGGGATGCTTGGAAGGCTGTGGAAGGTTCTGATATTACTACTTTTCCTAGTCTCTCCTTCTCGATCTTTTTCTTTTTAACATATTGGCGGTGTATATTGTTGATAATTAACACAGTGGTGAAATAAAACAGCGAAGTCGAAGGAGGAAGCGATGAACGATTACATCACGAAGGTGAAGCAGCTGCAGGAAGAAGCTGCTGCTGCTGCTTCTGCTTGAGCCGGCATATGAACTATGTATTGGCCTTTGCCTCTTATGGCGCTAGTCGGTTCAATCATTCTAGTATATGAACTATGAACTATGAACTATGAACTATATGAACTATGAACACTGTGTGTTGTTGGGTGCTTATTCTGCTATTTATCTGTCTCTTATCGCTCGAGAACGCCATTTAGTCGTTCGTATGTTATCGATTCAGTCATATGCTATCTGCATCTTGAGCTGTGTTTTAGTGAATTTAGTTGTTAGTGTGTTTGAATGAAGTTGTGTAATATTGCTGCTGTGCTGCTGCTGCTGCTGCTGCTTCTGCTTCTCTTCTGTTTTGGGGTTGTGTGTGTTAGCAAGATAGGCATTGTGTTTGATTTTGAGCTAAATTACAATATTACCCCTGTACTTACCCCTTTGTATAGTTCTCTCCTTGCCCTTTTGATGCAGATAGGTTTGGAAACACAAATGTGCCGCTGATGTAGAAGTAATATGATATTTTAGTTATTGTCGTTTCATTAATTATAATGTTGTTGTATTACTAGAGTATGTCTCCTACGTTTTCGAAAGTATATAGGTTTTCGTATTTATAAGTTGTTTTCGATGACAGGATATTAAAATCGACGATTGGTTTCGTTAGATATGATCTATACTATTAAAACTATTTAGAAATTAAATTTTATAATTTTTTAATATCATTTATGTCATTAGATCATTAATTTTTTATTAATTATAATGATGTTACATTATGTTACATCAGTCTAAATTAGAAGAATATGGGAATTAATGATAGCACCAAGATGAAAAATTCGAGTTAGAAATTATAATAAATAAATTAAACTTTTAGGATTAAAGGTGTCCTCAGTGGTGCATAACTATACAAAATTTTACTTACTAAAAAGAAAAAGCAATTCTATCAAAAGGGTACTCAAGAGTTTTGCCTCTCTTGCAACTAATTCATCATATATACAAAAAAAAAAAAAAAAAAAAAAAAAAAAAAAAAAAAAAAAAAAACGACATGATCCTAATTTCTTTATGAAAGAGCTCCAAATTGGTAATACTAATTCGCACTAATTCGCGCATTTGTGCATGAATAATAATATTTCCATGGTTTACACACTGCAATTTTTCTTGTTAAGTAAAGAAGATCATTAAAACTCATTACTAAAAATGCAAAAAGGTGGCGCTGCACGAATTTACAGCTCAAATGTATAAAATAATGAGCATATATAGAAGAAAAAAAAAAAAAAAAAAGCACAAATGCTCCTACTAGTAACACACATGATGATACCCATTTAAAACATTAACCCTGCACGACTTTTACAGCTAAAAATACGAGAACATATGAAAGAAAACAACAAAAGCCACTACACAAACAAAAGGTAACCACACCCCACTCTCACAAAACAAGCTGCATAGAATGAGACACAACAACACAAGCATATAAAAACCCAACCCAAACCCACCCCCCTCCCCACCAATAATAGAAGTCGGCGTTCGCTCCCTATCCCAGTGCAAATACGGCGCCGACTTCTGGGGAGTGTTGTAGTAGTAGTAGACACCCACAAAGTGTATCACCCCAAGCAGGACCAGTGCAGTTATGAGTGTGTTCTGGAGCATGTACACCGCGACGACGACGGCGAGGGGGAGGACGATGATCTGGCTCATGAAGTTGAGGAGCAGGAGGCCGACGACGGCGGCCAGGAGTACAAGCAGCGGCGAGGTCTCCGCGACCGACTCCTGGAGCTCGCCCGCGTATTCGTACCATTCGCTTATGGCCTCGCCGTAGATCATCCATGATAGGGCTCCGACCAGCAGCAGGGGCACCAAGGGAGACGGCCCTGAGCTGAACATCATCTCTCCCTCTCTCTCTCTCTCTCTCTCTCTCTCTACAGATTCATTCATATATATATATATATATATATACACACACGGAGAGAGAGAGAGAGAGTGTATAGACTAAAATGTACTTTTTTATACATATATATTCTTTTCTTATCCACCAAACAACTTAATGAAGTAATAAACGGGCGACAATAAAGAGAGAGCTGGTTAAACTAACTACCAGAAATATATACCCTTGGATATCGGATCGTGAACACATCATTTTCATTTTGTTGGCGGAGAAAGAAATTAAGATGTTTGATTAGCAGAAAATGCGTGGTCCACGAGAAATATGGTGGACCGGGTCTAGCGAATATAGTAATTCTAGTTGTGTGCTTCAATCTTGGGTGCATCTAACTTTAACCACCCATGGTGTCATGGGATGGCAACATTTTATAGTACTAAATTTGGTAGTTAAGCTGATCTTTGACAATGGTCTTAGCCACTTCATTAAACAATGCTTCTCTAGAATCATCTTACACTCTTCTTTTTTTTTTTGTCACAAGTATACAAAAATACTCTTCTTTTTTTTATACCAAAGCACTCCAATTTGTAGAGGGTTGTTATATATTATACTTAAATTGGGTAAACAAATTGCGCACTAATCCGCAAACTTCTAGCCCAAGTTCAATAAATTTATGGTACATGAAAAAATAAATATAATAAGAACTAAAATGAAGTACCGTCGAAAGCTTGAAGACTAAAGTAGACCTTCGCAGCTGTCAAAATTAAAAGTTCAGAGCCCAAAATTAAACTCGACTAGCTCGAAGTTCAGGAACTGGTAGTACAATTTACCCTACTTATATTTTTACCAATTTTCTAAATATTTTAGAAATAATATCTGAAATATTTCTGGTTGATCAAAATACTTTTATTAATTTTTAAAAATTTCTTCAAATATCCTCAAACCGATAGGATTTATTAATGAAATTTGAAATTTAAAAGAATATTTTGATAATTTCATAATAAATTTAAAATTTTGGAATAGTGGTCGATGGGTAAATAAGCAAAAGCCCCAATTTTTAATGTCCTTGACATAAGCATGACTAAGTGATAGGACATCAACTAATCTTTTAAAATGGGAGTTAGAACCACCTATGGCTTCTTAATGGTATTAAAGGGTTAAGAGCAATAGGGTATTTGAATCCGAACCCGATAAGCTTTTGGATACGAATAGTCAAAAACCATACGAATATGCGAATATTCGAAATCGGGTTATAATCAAAGGGTCATAAGCGATCGATTTCGTGTTATCGGACCAAATTAGCCCGACGATTCGATCAGATCAAATTCGGGTCGGGTTAGCGGGTTATATAGTTAGGTTGATTGATAACCACTAGCTAATATCTAGTGGGGTCAACTAAAAATTTATTGATGTACCTTACTTATTTATTGGTGTAGATGATGTTTGTTTTTTTTTTAAAAAAATCTTTTTATTATTTTGATATATATAGTTGTAGATATTAAATGAAGTTAAATTATTTTACCCAACAAGTTCATTAATGAAAGGGTGTACACATCAATACATGATGTCAATGCTCCTTTATTTTAATTTAGGGATAATTGCGTATGTTTGAAAATATTCGATTTATTCTTAATTTTTTTTCTTTCTAAAATATCTCTCATATGTTCCATAATTATTGTAAAATACCCTCACAGTTATTTCCTGTTAAGTTAACCTAGGTTAAACGTGAGTTAAATATCTACCACAGTTTAAAAAAATTAAAATGTCAATTTTATCCTTAACTTAAGGGCAAATAAGAAAGGTTGGTAACGGTAGAGGGATATATTGGAAAAGACCAAAAGTCAAAATATTTTTTGTGCCCTGACTTTAAGGGCAAATAAAAAAGACAGTGATGATGGAAGGGTATATTTGAAAGGGCAAAATAGTAATTTTACAGAGATAACAGAGTTACTTAACAGATTTTAACTCTGAGGGTATATTAGAAATAGGTTGGAACGTAGGAGGAGTATTTTTAATATTAGCCTTCTAAAAAGGTATATTAGAAAGTCGGGAATTTTTCAATGGTATATAAGCAATTGCCCCTTTAATTTAATATATATGTTGCTGTTAAAATCGGAACGGCGAAAAACGAATCAAGAAAAATACTTAATATAGGAAGAGAAAAGATAAGAAAAGAGCACACCGATATTTACGTGGTTCGGCCAACGGCCTACGTCCACGGACAAAGAAGGAGCAAATAATTTATTAATATTGAAAGACGGTGTACAAAGAAAATCTCTCAAAAGAACGAACCTTAATTAGATCCGAAACGCCGAAATTCGCATCAGTCAAAGCGAGTCCAAAGTAGCTTCTCTCTCACCCATCTAGACCTGGCAATCTCGACCCATACCCGCGGGTTACCCACAAATTTGCGGATATGGGTACCAACTTTTTCAACCCAAAAAATTACGGGTAAAACGGATGGATACCCATTAAGTTGTGGGTATTTCGGGTAACCCGCGGGTACCCACGGGCACCCGCACACATATTTTTTAATTACAAAATATATATTTTTAATTAAAATACATATATATTTATTTATCCTTCCTAAAAATTCTAACTATAATTTCTTATCGCGTCTTTTATATTACGAATTTAAGCTCTAAGACTTTAAATATTTTTATTATATGTTATGATATTTTAAATAATGAGTTATGTCATATTTTTAAAACTTATATATATATATATATATATATATATATATATATATATATATATATATATATATATATATATATATATATATATATATATATATATATATATATATATATATATATAGGGTATGGCTTTAAATTAGAGTCTAATTAGACCTCTAATCTAATTGGACTACTAAACATAAGTCTAATCTAATTCAATTAAAATTAGATTTCGACTCATATCCATGTAAGCCTGTCACGTCCCCCGCCCCGAGCCCGCTACGAATTTGGTCCGGTTCGGGCGCGACGAACGGACACCGAACGGACAGAGTCTCCCCTGTCCGCCCAAGGCTCCAGCGACGAGATTGTGTACAACAAGTGCCCAGGAAAAACAACTTGATTACATACACAATCATACAACGATAGCGAAAGCACAAACAGTGCTAAACAAACAAGAGCAAGCATCACGAGTAACCAACATACAAGTGAATAAAAGAGAGATACTAATCTATTACATCCATACCACGTAATACATTTAATTAACTTTACATTTAAACTTTCAAAATATTAAACATTGAGTTTACATCATCCAAAATACCTCACACCCTATACATCATCTACTCTCAAAATAGAAATAGGGTACTACTAATGCATAGGAAAGTAAGCTACCAAATGCCTAGGGCGCCAAGCCCTTACAACGATCCTCGACCGGCGCGCTAGTATTCGGACCTGTACTCCAAAACCACACGGGGTGAGAACTACGAATAGTTCCCAGTGGGTTCGGCCGCCGACTTCGCCGATCTCCCCACTAGGTCTAAGAATGCAAATAGACAGATAGTTGTGCTGAATTGAAACCATTTATAATAAACAGTTAGGAGTATAAAATAAACGTCTAACTATGCCTCAATCTGCAATAATGCATGCATAAACTTTAATCATAGTAAATAACTACAATTCTACTACATGATGCTTCAACAATAATGAAATGCCATACTTACTTAATCACACAGGTGAGGATCTGCTCACTCACCCAACTCACAATCTATCTTACTGGGGAGGATCCGCTCACTCGCCCGACTCACAATCTATTATACCGAGGAGGATCCGCTCACTCGCCCGACTCACTATCTAAACACTTCGGGGAGGATCCGCTCACTCACCCGACTCACACAAATACCACAACCCAATCTAAATCTCACAGGTGACGATCAGCTCACTCACCTGACTCACATGGGGAGGATCAGCTCACTCGCCCAAGACTGTCTGCGGGGCCCAAAAAGGCTAACCCCTCGGGATCCAAAAAGGCTATCCCTATCGTGTGACAACTCCGGAGTACACTGCTTGTGTGGGGCGACCACTCCAAGCTTCGAACAGACATACGAGTATGATCATATCCTCATCATTGAGGATACCCTACACTCTAGACAACCACACTTGGGAACTAGTTCACTTCTAAGTTCAACATGCAATGAGAGTTTTCATCTAAACTCTAAGTTCATCAATGCCACTCGTTCTTGTATTCAATGTTAACTAGATGCCACTCGTCATAGTTCAAAGTTCTCTTACACTAGTTTTGCCATACTATGTTTTTCATCAACATAAGCATGTCCATCAATACA
Source organism: Ananas comosus (assembly GCF_001540865.1). NCBI lineage: Eukaryota > Viridiplantae > Streptophyta > Magnoliopsida > Poales > Bromeliaceae > Ananas > Ananas comosus. The sequence goes on from NC_033642.1 coordinate 374,153, forward strand.
TTACTTGCACGTATCACTAAGTTGTCATTCAACTAGAGTTTAATCCACATTCATACATACGTTATGTCATATAGGGTGAAATTATATTATTTCAACTCATGCACACTAGATTCAAGTGTTAAATCCACAACTACACTATCATAGCATGCAACATCTACATTATCACTCAAGCACCCTATATGCTACATGTTCAATATGCAAATAATCAACATTAGTAACTTAGACATAGGGAGCAGTTCAACTGCTTCGGATGGCGCTCCCCCACCTTTAGGCGATGCCACGAGCCCACGATTCCGATTTCGCGATTTTAGGCAGCTTTCGCCGCGAGCTGCGGCAATCTGTACCTCAACAAGCCTTTTCTTCAATATCTTTGCACCCGCTCGACAAATCGACGAACCATCTTCGCCGACGCGTTCAGAGACCTAGCAATTAGGTTTGCGATCCATCAAATTAGATCAAAATCCTAGATTTTCCAAAACCCCATTTTGGAGCCCTAGGTTTCAACTAGGTAAAAATCCACCACTCTAGCCTTGGATTTAAGCATAATCCATCTAATTAGCATCCTAGGATTCCAAAAATACCATTTATAAGGTATTTAAACTAACCATTAAAGATCTACCATTAAAGGGGTAGTAAGCTTACCTCCAAAGCAAGCTCCAATGGTGGAGAGGAAGAAGAAGAAGATGCTAATCCCTCTCTTGATCTTGTTCACCAAATCCTCCTCCAAGATCCACCCGTGTAGAGAGAGAGAGGAGAGCTTGAGAGAGAGAGAGGTCTTCTTTTGGTTGCAATGTGAGGGAGAAGGAGAGGAAATGAGCCCCCAACCCTCTCTATACCCTTGGCACAATTGCACAAAGGTCCCTCAACAATATAAGTCACACACAGTCCAAACTAGGCCATTTTCGGGTGCTGGGACCGGTCTCTGGACTTGAGGGACCGGTCCCCGAATGTCCAGAAAAACAGCATTCCAGACTTAGCCAAATTTTCAGCTTTTTCAGCTTTCGGGGTTCGTTTCGCTCCGTTTTCGCCCGTTTGACTTCTGATTCGTTTCAAATCGAACCGAGACTCTCCAAACATGATTTTGAGCATATTTTCATCATCTTTTCATCCACGCTAATGCTGGATTTAGCTCATAGCCTAACATAGTCTTTCGGGTTCCGTTTCTGCGCCTACGGGCACCGAATCGCCCGAATGCTTCCAAACTTCACCGGAACCTTTCAAATGGCTCTCCAACCAAATGTACACCGTAACTTCATGATTTTAGAAGTCCGGTACCTTACCAAGCCAAATTAAATCTAAATTATATCTAATTCTAATTAGATTAGAATTTAATTTCAATTTAGATAACTATAAATCTAAATCAAATTATGACAGTTGCAACCGCTATTTCCCCTTTGTTTTTTATTTAAATATTCCAATATGATACACTATACAATATTTATGTGATGAATAAAAAATAAAGTATAAACTTTATATGTGTTGGATCGTTGGCGCTATCCATTAATCTCAAAAGCTTGAGCTGTTAAAAATACGCAACCAATTTACTTAAAACGTACAGATACAGCGTCTATGAGTCTCGATTGTGACTCGGCCCAACCAGACTCACGCCATTTCGAACATGACTCGGTCCAACCCAGCCTCATGCCATTTCGAACATGACTCGGCCCACAGGACATCCAGCCACAGGACATAATGCTGGCCTATTTAAGCCAACAATATGTGTTACATGTGCTATTTTTACAAGAATTAGAAACTATCTTTACCACAGAGCCGACCCTGGCCCGATATGGCATGGTCCGAATGTGTTGTGTCGAATATTTTAAAAATTAGATCGAAGCGTGACCTAAAAAGTTACTAGATCAAGGGTCACTTGTTTTGTTTTTTTTGAGAGAGATAGGTAGCACGTTACCCGCTTTGTTGATTTCATTTAGAAATAAACTTAGCTGAAAATGTGAATCAACTAGGATTCAAACTTGGGCCTCGAGTACCAACCACCAAGCTCTTTGCCACTTCAGTGATTCAACTACTGATTGAACTAGAAACATCATCATAATATCATAAATATTTAATTATTTTTAGTTTTATTATAATATATTATATAATACAATATTGAATTTTAGACCAAATAAGTGGATGCAAGTTTTCAAATTTTATTTTTCATAATAGAAAAAAGTTAAAAAAAAATAAAAAAATTAAAATTATACTAATGAACAAAGAGATAAAAAAAAATTTTAAAAAATTAGCCGATTTGTTTAGGGCTAGATCAATTCATTGGTTTACTAGTTGAATCACCGGTTGAGCGATTTAAAGCGAATTTTTAGTTTATTCGACTCAACGGGTTGAATCAAACCATTTTAGAACTTGGTTATGGTCGAATCGGTCGAACCAGCCAGTTCGACCTGGATTTTAAAACATTACTCTTTGCAATCACGCTGGCAATAACATTTTATTTAATAGTACATTTTTATAATAAAATAAAAATAAAACAAAGTTGTAATAAACCAAACCAGAGCAAATTGAAGTTCACTTTTTTTTTTTCCCCCCTCCACTCAACAATTACACCAAAAACAGTATGTCGACTCCGGTAGACCGGGTCTACGGAAACACCTTCACCACCGCCTCCTCCTCTTTGTTCCAAAAGTCAACGCCTACGGTCAACCAATCCACAGTCCTGGGTCAACTCTCCAGGTGCTTCTGGTAAACAATAGGAAGGGTCCCTGCATTATTCAAATTAGCAACTTAGTCCTTGAATCTTCCACCCGTATTAATACTTTAGTTTCTAACATCGAAAAAAATTCAAAATTTAATCCTTTAATAATAATAATAATATTTCAAGCTATTAAAGTAAGCGAATTGTAACTTGCAAGGAACTGTACTATTTATAGTAAAATAAAATGTTTATTTTTTTTAATTTTTTAACTTTTATAGGGACTACAGTGCTAATGTAAATAGATGACTATGGTACAAGGACTATTCACGACTCTGGCGCCACGTTTCGAGCCCAAAACTGCGAAGCACAAATATTCGTACAACCCAGTAAACACCGGATCCCTCTCCAACCCCATCACTACGCCCTTTTTCTTTTTTTTTAATAGTTTGCTAGTGTACTGGTTTTTTCTCTTTCTTTTCCCTTCCAATCTCTTCTCCCCTTCCTCGTAAAACCCTAACCCTAATTCCTTCGATGCGAATCGAGCTCGCGAGGTCGCTAATGGCGGAGATCTGAGGAGGAGGAAGGGAGAGGGAGCGCGAAGCGGAGCGGAAACCCTAGGAAGCCCCCGACCTCCATCCATGGCGGCCTCCGCGAGCGCCTTTGCCGCTTTCGCTGCCGTACTCGTCTTCTTCTTTGTACCACACGTTCCTTTCGCCTTCTCCGCGGGATCGGAACCCCCTTCGTTCTTCGACCGCCACGAGGCCCAGCTACAGCGCCTCGAAACCCTAGTCGAGACCCTCTCGAGGTCCGTCTCCGCCCTCGAGTCCTCCCTCTCCGCGTGCTCCGCCTCCGCCGCCAGATCCGAGCAGCTGTTGCCCTCCCCCGTTCCGGATCTCTCACCGGCGTCCGGCGCCGCCGCCGCCGCCGCCGCGGGCGGCGGCGGCGAGGGGAACTCGCGGGGGGTCGCCGTGACGAAGCACAGGACGCTGTGGTCGGAGCGGTTCCTGTTCGCCGCCGCGGCGCGGCTCGAGGACTCCGCCGCCGCCGCCGCCGCCGCGGTGCTCCCCTACGAGGACGTCGACGGCCTCAGCAAGTACTTCGCCGTCGGCGACTCCCGCGGCCGCGTGTACGTGTTCTCCGCCGCGGGGGACGTCCTCATTGAGCTCCCCGCCTTCTCCGAATCCCCTGTCACCGCTCTCCTCGCCTATGTCTCCCGCCGCAATGAGAGCCTCCTCTTCGTCGGCCATGCCGACGGCTCCATTGCCGCTCACCGTCTCTTCGAGTCCTCCGCCAATGCAGCTGACGATTGGTTCACCCTCTCTGTTGCAGGATCCCGCCTCTTCATCCGCGGCGGATCCGATTCGTCCCCTGTGCTCATCCTCGAGGTCCATCAGATTGGACGTGCCCGCTATGTCATCACCTCGGATGGCAGTGGAAGAATTAGGGTTTTCACGGAGAATGGGACCCTCTATGGCACCGCCATTGCCTCTAGCCGGCCTCTTGCTTTCATAAAACAAAGGCTCCTCTTCTTGACCGAGACCGGTGCCGGATCCCTTGACCTAAGGTCGATGGCTTTGAGAGAAACGGAATGCGAAGGTCTCAATGGATCAACCCCGAAAGCTTACTCCTTTGACCTGTCAGAGCGGTCGAAGGCCTATGGGTTCACCGTTGGTGGCGACTTACTTCATGTAGTCCTCCTTGGTGATGTTGCCAATCTTAAATGTAGGGTTCGAGCCATGAGGAAATCGGAGATCGAAAGTCCTGTCTCTATCCAAACCATGAAAGGCTATCTCTTAATTGCGAGCCATGCCAAGGTCTTTGTCTACAATATCTCCTCGCAGTTCTATGGGAGGGTTGGAGCTCCGCGGCCGCTCTTTTTCGCAACCCTCAAAGAAATCAAGTCAATGTTCGTGAATTCTCATGCTACTTCTGACGAATCATTAGTTGGGATGCCTTTGATCGCGGCCGATCGCGAAAAGCTTGTGGTTTTAGGGTTTGGGGATGGATATATAGGTGTGTATCAGTCAAATTTCCCGGCATTCAAGGTGGAGAGCAATGCTGTGGTTTGGAGCGGCCCTGTTCTACTATTCCTTTTGTTTCTGATAGGGATATGGCAGTTCTATGTGAAGAAGAAGGATTCACTAGGTTGGACGCCTGAAGAGTCTTTCAACTCGCCAGTTGCTGCCGCACATGCTAGCCTTCTCAATCACACAGGTAGTGATAGAGCTTATGCAGATGGTGCGCGCGCTGGCGATCTTAGGGAACTGCGAGGTGGCGGTCTAAGAGGTGCGCCACGAAGGTATGTTTCGCCTCCTCGCTTCTCGGCAGCGACAGGGATACCATATAGACCTGTTTCTGCCGATCCTGGTATTAGAGGACCTTCGGAATTGAAATATAGAGGACAAAATTCAGAACCCAGTTTTGGTAAAAGAAGAGATCTGTTGTTTCAAAACACTCAGGTCGTAGAGGATCACGTCGAGTAGAGCTTGTTAGCTTGGGCTAGTGCACCTTTTTGATGTTCGAATTCAGAATCATGTTTCCACGTTTTATAACTATGAGGCATGTTGTTGTATTTCTGGATATGTTGTAAGAGTAAAATACAGTCTCGAAATGAGGCAGAAATCAGAAACTGTAGCTTAGAATCGTACCAGTTGTACTACTCGAGTGTTTTAGAAGCGCAATTATACGTTCCATGGGATGTGTAACAGCATGGTCTTGCAATAATGAAATCAGAGTTTCTTTACTGCTTTCCATTAATTTCATTGTTTGCCAACATTACCCAGTCCAGCTGCCTTTATGACGTGCTTTGACAATGCATTAACCATAACAGATGAACACTTAACTATGCCAGCATATGAAACTATTTCATATCTTCTAGATTTTCGGGCATCTTGCTGCAAATGCTATCTTGCTAGGCATGTAATAACTTTTTGTTTTCTATGATGATAATTGTATGGAGCCTTATATGTATGAGTTACTATGCAACCATACTTGTTCAGAGTTGTGTAATATGACATGGCTCAAGCTGTTTTCTAAACAAGCATGTTATTCTTTACTAGTTTGTTTAAAGTCCTTTGCCACTTTATATCATGTTGTGCCGTAGTATCTTTTAGTTTTTGTGACAATTATGAGCTAGCTTCTTCCCCACTTGTTATGCTACGATTGCAATGTTTCGTATGTTATCTTCAAAGATATTTTGTACATAGACAATCACATAAAATAAGCCATAGCTGTTCTCATGGTATATATGGAAGGTTCGAATTAACTAATCAGTTTGGAGCTAAATATAATGCTTGCTGATTGGATTGTTGTCTATGTTATCTGATTTGTCGAGTCTCTACGAAATTGCTATTTCTTGTTCTTCATCCTCATGATGTTCTTTGTTATCTTTGTTAGCCTGAATTAACTTGTAGAATATCACAGTTTGTTAGTTAAGATTGCCCCGCCCTCATGTTCTTGTATACTTCTCAATACTATAAAAATTTTGCCATGGAAATGTATATTGCAATGTGTTTGATGTTGTATATGATATTGGTCAGTTGTCTAGTTAGTCTAGGAAATCCGGGGAGATCTAAGAACTAAAATTGATCAGTTCTGGCATGAAAATCCTGTGGATATATCTAGAGATTGTAGTTAATTTGGTTGAGTAATGAATTAATTTGATATTCATTAATGTATTATTTTAGCAGATACGGTCTAACTCCGGTCTTGTTGGCATCGGCTTCATGGAATGAAGTAACAGGTTAATGCAGTTATTGATTATAGTAGTGGTTGTATCTCATGATCAAGGATTGTCAATTTATATGTTGGCATGGTTGGCATAGGCGACACAAGCTTATCGGCATGAACGGCACGAGGGTCTTGTGCCAGCCGTGCCAGACCATGCCGACCGGCACGACAATCCTTGCTTGCAACACTTTGTTCCTTTTTGGGTCAAAAAAAGATTCAAAAGAACCTGAAGCCATAGCTAATACTGCAATCGAAGACATCATGAGCACAATCGTGATGATACTGCATCAGTACCACTGACTAAATTATTTTTCAACTTTGCTCTTTGTCAATCTGTTTTTCAACTTTTCTTCTTCTAATGAACAAACAGTGCTAGTAATACAGTGCTAGTAATGTGTCTATTTGTTATATGCATGATACTAAGGCAACTTATATCTAGATTTGCTTAGACTGGAACCTTTTGAGATTTTGATGCTAATACTTTTATGTACATGCAATGCTGTTTCATGTTGCTCTGTCAATGGTAATGTAAATAGCAGATGTTATCTGTGAATCAATCTCTAATGATACATTCTTTTCACCTCCGAAATTTACTCAAGTACTGGCATACTTTAGCTGCTTTTTTAGGTTTATATCTTCTTTGCCTTCTATGTTCGATCAAGCAACAAAGTTAGTTATAGAAAAAGAAAAAAAAAAGCAACAGATAAATTGGTATAAAACGCCAAATAAATTTATCTGGATTAAAGGCTTGATGCAATATTCGTGAATATTTTTGTCGTATTTTCTAAGTATCTTTTTCCTTCCTTGTACTGAGATATTGTACAATGGGATAGACATTAATGTTTTTTTGTATTGCAATAGCTCCAACTACTAGTTTCTTTGAAGTTTTCAACTATGTGTGATGAATTAACTCCTAGGATGACTAGCTACCTAGAAGGCTCCCTTTCTTCTTGTCTTTTTGCACATGCAAATAGTTGAAAACTAAAGAAAACCAGTAATTTTGCACATGCAATAGTAGTGAATCTTTTTGTTGTATTTTCTTAGTATCTTTTTCCTTCCTTGTACTGAGATATCGTACAATGGGATAGACATTAATGTTTTTTTGTATTGCAATAACTCCAACTACTAGTTTCCTTTGAAGTTTTCAACTATGTGTGATGAATTAACTCCTAGTATGACTAGTTACCTAGAAGTTTCCCTTTTTTCTTGTCTTTTTGCACGTGCAAATAGTTGAAAACTAAAGAAAACCAGTAATTTCGTATTCGACATATTTGTGAAGATTCGAGCAGAGCGCGGAGTTTCACTCTCTCAAGACTGTAAGTCCACATCAGAGTAGGATCCTTGTAACAGCCTCTTTTTAAATGTCACATCTCTTTCTGTCTCTGGTGCAGATATAGAATAGCTTCTCTACTCGAGAAGCTACGAAAGGAAAATCTAGAGCTTCTGACCGAAACGGAAAGGGGTACAGAGTTTTTAAACCTCAAAAAGCACAAGGTAAAACTCTTGTTTCTCGAGCTTTTGTTTCTGGACGTAATGTGAAGATATTGGTGAAATTTTAGTAAACTTGCGTTTACCGTGTTATTTCTAGTGATTGGTTAAACAGTGTGACATTTTTAAATAGACTCCACAAATTTCTTTTTCTTAGTTTGGGTTTTCGTCAGTTTTTATCAGTTGGATTTCAGGTTATCAAAAAATCAGTTAATTTTTGGCTTTTGTTAAACTTAACAGCTCCGACGGTGATCCCTGTAACACGGTTAAAGCCGTTGCATAAATTTAACAAAATCGAACTATTTCAAATCAAGACAATTTGCGGGGCCTGTTTTGAAATCCTCTGTAGTTGAGGGGGATCTTACATTCATTTTTACCATATGAGAAGTGGTCCTCTCTGTGTAGTTGAGAGTTTCTGACAGTGTATGTGTCTTAATTATCTGAAATAGATTGTTGCAGAAGCAGTGAAAGCAACAGATCAACTTGGGCAGCTGGATCATTTGGATGTGTTTACATTATGGTCTCGGCGTAGTTTTCAAAATAGCTGTTTTAGATAGAGAAATAGTAGTCAGGTGTTTGACAAGTAAAAGTTCGAAAGCTTCTGCCGTAGCAGAAAGCTGGAATGAACGTCCGAGTCTTAAAGGAGAAGCATTAGTTAGAACTTCATGTTCTAGGGGAATTTCAAATGAGTTGTATCACTTTTTCCCTTAGTAGCAATTGTTAGTAGTTGAGAGAGTAGGTTTCATATAGGGAAAATGCCATGGGCCAAATGAAGGGATCTTTTCATTTTTATTACTTTATTTATTTTTTAATGGGAAAACGTCAAATACCCCCCTTGTGGTTTCACTTTTTTTCACTTTAGTACCATGTGGTTTAAAGTGTATCAAGTTAGTATCATGTGGTTTTGCACTTTTTCACTTTAGTACCCTGTGGTTTAAAGTGTGTCAAGGTAGTATTTTGTGGTTTCGCACTGTGGTTTAAAGTGTGTCAAGGTAGTATTTTGTGGTTTCGCACTTTATCACTTTAGTACTATGTGGTTTCGTACTTTATCACTTTAGTACCCTGTGGTTTAAAAATCACAGGGTACTAACTTGATACAAAAATAAAATCACAAGGTACTAACTTGATACAAAAATAAAACCACAGAGTACTGACTTGATACATTTTGAACCACAGGGTACTAAAGTGATAAAGTGAGAAACCACATGGTACTAACTTGATACACTTTAAACCACAGGGTACTAAAGTGATAAAGTGAGAAACCACATGGTACTAACTTGATACACTTTAAACCACAGGGTACTAAAGTGATAAAATGAGAAACCACATGGTACTAACTTGATACACTTTAAACCACAGGGTACTAAAGTGATAAAGTGAGAAACCACATAGTACTAACTTGATACACTTGAAACCACATGGTATTAAAATGAAAAAGTGCGAAACCACATGGTACTAACTTGTTTGCGCCAAGCTCAATCTCACCATCCTCAACATCATCCTCGATGCCTACGACCCCATCTTCACCTTGCATATGACACATCTCATATATCTTATCGAGTGTTCGACGTCTTAGTGTGGAGTACAACGAACCACTAAACTCTTTCAGAAATTTAAAATAATTGATGCCAAGATTGATCAAAAACATGGGACCATAACTTTGATCATTATAAGTAGACATATCTTTATTAGAATTGACGTGACATATTTTATCAAAATTAATAAAAATTTGAATAAGGCTAGAATGAAAACTCTCTCTCTCTCTATATATATACTCTATTAATATGTATAAATTTTATGCCTTACACATATGATGAGTTATGAATTTTTTTTTAATATTTTAGTATTGAAAAATAAGTTGACAAGACTAGTGGAAGAATTAATAAGATAATTAAACAAATCGCAGTCTTTGAGAGACTAAGCATCTGTTTGTTTCACGGAAGATGAAGTTCAAATTGAAATAAACTTTTTCGAGAAAATTAAAATTCAGGTAAAAATTAATTCTCTCTCGCTGTTTTTGCTGTTCCATTAGCAAAAAGTAAACAACATGAAAGCTAAAATTTTCACACGTCTTGTGTTTGTTTCATCAAAAATTATTGAATCTTCACGTCTCTGTATTTGTTTCACCAAAAAAAAAAATCTCCATCATTAATATTTTATTTTATTTTATTTTATTTTTATTTTAATTGACCTCGGCCCAAGGCGCCCGAGGTGGGATGAAGTAAGGATGCAAATGGATATGGGTAGGTAGAGATGCAAATGAATTTGGGCGGTAAAAAATAGTTCGTTCCGAATCCACCTCGATGTGCAAAGAAAATAGAGAGATAGGTAAGATTCCCTTCCCCTTTTTTCTATCTATCCTAATCCACTAAAAATTCGCTCCCGTCCTTAATATGTCCAGATCACTTTAATTCCAACATTTTCAAGAATTAAAGTTTCGCTGGAAGATGAAATTATAGTATATTTAACAATAAAAATAAATATATATAGTTGAAACCATTTTGGCCCTATTCAGCACTCTTGGTGAAACAATCACACAACCTCAAAAAAAATCTAGAATGCAGTAGTCATATTATTGACGTGGTGTCTCCAACCAATCAAATTGCTTTTCTGGAGTTCACTCGTCCCATAATGATTTTTGGATAAATATTTTTATCATATTTTTCTCTCAAAATTTTAAAAAAATTATAGTTGATCAGAATAGATAATGTGATATAGCTGCCACGTAATGAACTTCCTCTCCGAGCTTTCTTGTAAAACCAAATAATAATAATAATAATAATAATAATAATAATTTGACTTTTGCTTATCTATCGCTTACTTACTATTTAAGAAAGGACTTTTTTGTATTTAGTTTCTCACAAAAAAAATTTTTATAACTAACCCCACAAAACTTATATTTATAAGATTGACTCTATCCCTGCCAGGCAACCGCCATACAAGCGCCATGTGATGTGGCAATAGGTTAAGTTGAACATAGTAAATCATTCATCATATCTAAATACGGTGAATAATTCACTGTACGTGTCCTTCCTAAATCCTAAACCCGAAATATTACGTAACACCATAGTAAAAAAATAATGAAACACAATTAACAATTCACTGTCATGTTCAACTAACCTACGCCGCCGTCCATGCTCGCATGGTAGGGATAGGACTAATCTTTAAAAACATAAATTTTATGAGACTATTTGTAGAATTTTCTTTTTCGAGGGGGGGCTAAATGCAAAAATAGCCCAAAAGAAAATATGTTTACTCTTTGTTCCCTACTCAACCACCGAGGCGACACATAACACGCGCAGAGTCACGGAGGTTCCTTCCCCACTTCAACAAGCTCCCTCTCTTTTGCTCTGTAGAGAGAGAGAGAGAGAGAGAGAGAGAGAGAGAGGGAGAGGGGAGAGGGGGGAGATGGAGAGGAAGGTGGTGGTGGTGTGCGGCGTCGTCGGGTTCCTAGGGCTCCTCTCCGCCGCGCTCGGATTCGCCGCCGAGGGCACCAGGGTTAAGGTGAGCCCTTCGCTCGCTCTCTCTCTAGGGTTGTGAGGATCGCGACTCGGTGCGCGGGGAGTTTAGGGTTTTGGGCGATTTGGCCGCGAATGGGTTTTGGTCGAAAGAGGCCGGTGAAATTTTGGTGATTTTATGTTTGGGGACGTGGAAAGGAGAGATCTTTTGCTAATGTGTTGTTGCTTGTGGTGGTGTTTATGAAGTATTGCGAGGGATTCGTGGGTTGATGGTGTTATTTCTCTTCTTATTCTGGATATGTTTTTTGGATGGTAGTGTTGCTGATTACTTCTATTGTTAGCTAATATTTAGTTTATTAGGATTTGTGGGTTGATGCTATTATTACTGTTTATTCATCTTCTTAAATTAATTGAGTTTTTTGGATGTGTTTTTAGATGGTAGTGTTGCTGATTACTTCTATTGATAACTAAGATTTAGTTTATTAGAATTTTTGGCTAATCATCTTGGTTACCAAAAATTTGTTATTGTTTTGGTCTAGATGATTATAGGATGTTTATGGGTATATGAAGGTTGGGCCAACTTCTTTAATGTTTTCTTTTTTATTTTTTTCACTACTATTACTTTTGCTGGTATATATGATGTTATCACGTTATTTTATCATTGTTATCAAAATCTAGTTTTAAGACGCCAACGCACATGATGGATATGAAAGAGACGTGCATTGAGAGGTGAGGTAGGAGATGGGGATTTAACCCATTATATAATGCGGGAATTTAACCCATTAAATGTTGAAGGTGGGGGATTGAACCCATGTCCTCGCGGAACGATTGGGTTTAGAATTGGCTTTGATATCACGAAACCCAAGAAGATCAATAGTAGGAAACGGGCTTAGGAATATATATTAACAATAATCCTTCTCTATTATGCTTTCATTTGGTGATAAGTTTTGAATACTAATAATACCTTCTTTACTTCTCTTATTTCAATGTGTTCTCTCCTGAAACTTGGTTATCATGTTAGCGTATGAACTGTTTATTAGCCTATGTATGATCTTTAAGAGGAAATTTTCTCATTATTAGTTATACTTGGATAGTTGGATCTTATCTGGTAGCTGCAAAGACCAAAAGTTGCCTGAATTCTTTTCTTTTGTTTGATTGATCGGCTGAACATGTCCTTCTGGAATCTGAGATTTTGCAGTTTTCTCGTACCAATTGCTGCATATTCTCTTCCTCGGTACTGGTCGTAGCTATGCAACATTCTGATCCAGGATGTGATCTGTATATCAACTATGCAACCAAAACTTTCTCTTAATTGAATGCTGTGCAGTTATTAAAGAACAAACTGAAGCGCAATGCCTTATTAGCTCTCCTATTTCAATTCTACAAAAGTTCTTTTTTCCCACTGGTGCCCTTGTTCTAGTAATGGATGAAAAGACGAAAAGTAACAGAAAAGTCCTCGTTTCTATATTCATTTGCCATTAAATTTAGCTCTTATTCACTTTATACCTAGTGTTGCTGAAATTCCTGGTCATACAGGTTTTCCTAGTCCTGCTTTGATAAACGAGCAATTCTTATAGCTGTCTTTTTAGTCTATATTGCATGAGATCATCATCTAAATAAATATAGTCCATGTTGGTGTGTATCTCATTGCATCAAATGCAAAATAAGGTTCTTAATAATGCAAAATAAGATTGCGCATTTCATACTTGAGGCTTCATCCCTTTTCTTTCCATCGTGGCTTATGTTACTTCTTCATTTTTAGTTTCTGAATGTAAACATATATTACTAGATGCTAGTGGTCTTGAATTACCCCTAAATTTTTCTTTGGTTTCTCTTTAGTCAATTGAATAAGTCGGGTACGTTGCTCTCTTTTGATAAAACCAGTCAATACCATTCCATATGCTACTAGACCCTCTCTCTCCCCCCTTTTTCAGGTGCAAAACCTGGAAATTGTAGTGTATTCTACAGTGCAAAAGCTTTCTCATGGAATGTGTTTATTTTTATCTATGCTTCTAGAGAGGGAATAATTAGTTTTACTATAAATTCTTATCTTGAACATACTTTCAAAGTGCTGATATAAATCAAGCTCTAATAGTATGCCACCAGACCTTTGCTTGCTGACACATGCATCCTACATTATTTAGCTATTTTGTGTTTATGTTTGTTTGTTTGTTTTTTTTTTTCATAACTTTTTCGAATAGAATCCATGGAAGGAAAAGTATTTCTAAATGATTTAAGGAAACATTACACATTCTCTAGCTAGTTGTTTCGCAGCGAAGAGTGGCTTAACTCCATATAGAAGCCTTAGAATAGCTATTTTCCCATTCGAGAACATTTTCATTCCCTGTTGTGATTCTTGCAGGCTTCCGACGTGCAAACGACAGGGGCGGATCAATGTATATATCCGAGGAGCCCGGCCTTGGTCCTGGGGCTGGCATCGGCGGTCGCTCTTATGATGGCGCAAGCCATCATAAATACTGTAGCCGGGTGCATATGTTGCAAGAAGCATCCGCATCCCTCGGGCACCAATTGGACTGTAGGGTTGATCTCCTTCATAGTTTCTTGGTAATCTTCTGCTACTTGAATTTTAATTTTCCGGAATGCTGTTGTCTAACATTTTACCCATTTAAATCTTATCGAGAAATGAAACTGATTGAATTTCTCAGCTAGTCTGAGCAAAGACTGAGCCAGGCTGCTCCCGGATTGTTTAGGGCATTTATTTGCTCAAGTCTTCTTCTCACTGATCTAATTTCTCTGTTAATTCTTTTTTATTTTGTGAAATATTCCTCAAATCTTGCAAATTTGATGAATAGTAGTCACCAATTAATTGGCGTAAGCTCTGCAACTCATTTGCATTTTAATAACACGATATAATAGAACTTGATCATGATCCTTTTTTGAATTATTTATTATTACTCATCCATGTTATCTTGTTAAACATAAATCTCATGCACAAGTGCTAACTATTTGGATCGTAAATGAGCTTATCTTAGTTGCTTTATAAGCCAACTTTCCTTGCATGCAAATGCTTGTAGGCTTCTTCAGTTCTCTGTAAATTTCTCTCCATGTATTAGCTAGTTCATAGATGCTTCTAATACTTTCGAATACATTGAATGGCTCGATTGCAAACTCGCATGCCCTAGCAGCACCACAGCTGAACTCTCCGTAAGTACATATTTATGTAATGAAAAGGTGATGACGAAATGCGACGATTATCTTCGTCCTTCCCGTTACTACTGTTTAGATGTATCGACAATGGCGCCATCTTTTTTAATAATACTTATGATGTAGAAGAGTAAAAGAAAAAGGGTTAAAAAAAAGAAAAATTTTGAGAAAAAATAATGAAAAAGAAAGAAAGAGAAATTTGATGTATGATAACTGTTTTAAGTTTTTTTTTGAAAATTTGTCTTGTTATATTTTGATTATTTTTCCACTTTCAATTTTGTGATTCTTTGCCCTGGCATGCAGGGTGACCTTCATAATTGCATTCCTTCTATTGCTGACGGGTGCAGCCCTAAATGACCAGAGAGGCGAAGAGAGCATGTACTTTGGGAGCTTCTGCTACGTGGTCAAGCCCGGCGTTTTCTCCGGCGGGGCCGTCCTTGCCCTTGCTAGTGTCGCGCTTGGGATCGTTTACTATGTCGCATTATCATCGTCAAAGATCAATTCGGAGCCAGTTTGGGGCCCGCAGCAGATCCAAAACCATGGCATCGCCATGGGCCAGCCCGTGATCCCCCCGCAGAGCACGCAGCCCGTCTTTGTGCACGAGGACACGTACAACCGGCAACAGTTCCCGTGATCGGACAGCGCTCTCTTTCGACAGAAACTTTCTCTTTCGACAGAAACTTTTTCCGACTGTTTACTTTGCTGTTTCTCGAAGATCATGTTATTGGTTTGTATAGAGAGTTGCATCTTGGAAAAATATTTGCAAACTAGTCACTAGGTTTTGTTTTGTATAGAGATTATGAATCTTGAAATTAGTTGGATGGCTACATGAGAGTGTTCTATTTTTTTTTCCCCTTCCATTGTTGCGAGATTTTATTTTTATTTTTATTTTCTTAAATCAGTATATTTGCTAGTAATATGTGACGGTTTCTTCGCTGATGATGTTCGTCGCGTAGCGTTTTTCTACGCATTTCGAATATGTTATCGTGATAGGTTGTTTTTTTATGACCCAGAATCAGCCGATAAGCGAGTTGATATTTGCTCCCAGAGTTTTGGTGTAATTTTTTCGAGCTTCATATGCTGCAGTAGTACAGCTGCAGATGCAGTTCATTGCCAGCATTGTTTTACTGCTGCTTCACTTCATCTGAGTTTTCCGTCGTCACAATTATTTCAAAATCTTGTGAGGATGATTTCGCATTACTTTGTTAGTAATTGCTTGATTTTTTGTTGTGCATTTCGTAATCTTGTGAGGATGATTTCGCATTATTTTGTTAGTAATTGCTTGATGTTTTGTTGTGCATTGGTTTTAAGCTGAAATATCAGAAGAGAGGATTCATAAAAAAGCCATAAAATGAAAGAATAAATTACCCAAAGAAGAAGATTCAGCCCCTGTGTGTTTGTTTCGCCAGAAGTGGAGAGAGATGCAGTGGTTTTTGACTGCGAATTCCCACTTCTGTTGTTTATTTCATCATAACTTCACCTTCAGTCGAAATTCAAACTCTTCAAAATAGTGTAATCAATTACGACACACTCCAGGTCAAAGTGAATTTTTGGGATTAAAGTGAGAAAAAATAAGAAAATATTAATTCATCTCTCATACATCCAACTTTTATACCATTTACTTTTCATCCAAACAAACTACAAAACTCAGAAAACTTCAGTTTCACAGCCGTATAACCAAACAATGGAAGAAAAGTAATTTTTATATTAACTTTAATTCATCCAAAAGTCTGCTTCAACCTGAACTTCACCATCGGTGAAACGAACAGGCAAGTATACAATATGATTACACAACTTTTTCTTTTATTTGTAAATCACAAATCCTTCAAAAGCAATAGATTCATATTGTTCACAATGCACATCTCCAAGTGCCTTTAAATAGGACTAATACATCATCCACAATTTTCTCGGATCTCATACTCGCATCGATCTTACTTATTCCCTCAGCCTCGTCAATCTGAAGCAAATCCAACTGAGACCGCAACAAGCTCGCGGGCATGAAATGTTTCCCCTCCTCTGATCTTTTCTTCATCCTTGCGGCGATTAGCTCTGCCGGGGCTTCCAAACACATGAATTTCACTCTGCATTTAGAGAAACTCCCAGGCTTGTAACTGATGTCTGATGATCTGAGAATCTCCCTGTACTTCTTTTGCAATGCTGAGCAACTGACAGTCACATTTTCGCCGAGGAGTAACTTTTCCTTGATAGCGTCACGGAGTGCTTCGAGCCATGGGGTTCGATCTGCGTCTGTTAGCGGAATTCCCTTGCTCATTTTTGCTGCAACAAAAGAGTGGTTCTTACAAGATATAAAATTGATGAGATTCATCAGCTAAATAATCCAGTAACAACCAAGGAGGGCTAAGTTTCCGTCGCATTCAAAAGCATTTCCACTAAGAAATATCTTCAAAGCTCAAGAGGGCTTATGCAATGCTAGAAGATCTTTTAAAAAGAGAATGATGCCGCATCTTGTTTTCTGTTATGAACCCTATGAACATTAGTCGATGTAGAAAGTTTAAGCGGAGACCGATTTACCACGAGCGCTCACTGAAAACATTATTCAACTCCGAAGGGTTGAAAATCTCATCTATGCAATCATAACTCGCTAAATTCTTAGAGTAACTTAATGCTTGCAGTTTTCCGGCACATAGCAGTAAACTGTTTCTTCCTTTTTCTCACATCAAAGATTAGCAACAAGTTCCAATGCCAATTATATTTGTCGGAGATGATTAAAAATTTCTCGAAGAAACCCAGATTAAGAATATGTCAAAGGCACCAATTATATTTCAGAAAAGTAGGTTAAGGGATTATATTCTTTCAAAATTTTTAGGCATGCATTAGTCAATGTTGCATTCATATTATTGTGAAATTGACAAAAATGAGCATACAAGTTTCAGATGTTTTGTTGAGGAGTACCTTTATTTGCCGGAGAGTGGAAGTCGTCCGCCTCAATAAAGCTGCACTGTAATGCTTTCGCAAGCAATTCTGCAACAGTTCTGCCGACATAACGCGACAAATATTAACCAAATTCAGGCCACAAAGAATTCAAAGTTAGAGATGCAAAAAGCCGCTGCAGAGATGCTTTTGCAAGCAATTCTGCAACAGTTCTCCGACATAATGCGACAAATATTTACCAAGTTCAGGCCACAACAAATTGAAAGTTAGAGTTGCAAAAAGCCACTGCAAAGCTAAGTTCTCAGCTTAAATTAACAAAAAAAAAAGTGTATGAAACTGAGAATGAGAAGGTTTCAACAAAATGCTCAGTAATGATGTGGATGCAAAAGCCTTGAAATGAGAGGGAAAAAACACTAAATGCCTTCTTCCTAGGAAAGAGTTTTTGAACCAAATTCATTGATTTGCAATTGCAAGGCACAAGTATGCAGCATTCCCTATAATCTAACAAAAAAAAGATAGGAATAGTGATACATCAAACACCATCCGCAGCAGGACGAAAATTCCATAGGGCGCGTCTTATAGTAAACGCATACGACGCCCGTGGATTGCGCACCACATGTATGATCCAAAGGTTGTGCATTGCACACGCATACGATTCCTTTCGTTTAATTTTTACTGATTATCGAAAGAATGGTTACTAGCATCCGCAGCTGATATTCACAGATCAAATTTTACTATCAACAGAGAGTTCTTAATTTTGCCTCTTAAGATGTGATAAGTGGTCACTATTATGCACTGGTTTAGGAACAGAACTGTCGATACGAACATGTACTCACTTTACTCCTATCAAATGATGTGAATATCAACATCTATTATGAAATTCATCAATAAAACATGATCACAAAATGTATTGCAAATTAAAGAATTAACAACATATTATTATAAGCAGTAAAGTACAAGTACAAGAGGCTCTTACGATTTGCCGCAGCCGCTAACTCCCATAATCACAATCCCTAATCCTGAAACCAAAAAAACAGATCAACTTACCTCAACAATCTATCATCCATGTTGATCTAACTATCTAATTTTTAAAAATTTTGATTTTGCTACATAATATTTTAATTTATTTGATTTGAATCAGTTAATAACTCCTGAATTTCAAAATTTGGATTCAACATTTATCTTTTATGGACTTAGTTAGCAAATTTTATGCGCCAAGTAACTAAAAATTTATTAAAATAAAAAATTAGCTTAAATTCTGTGCCGAAAGAGCCATCGAATGACTTAAATTAAAAGATTTGGTACTAAAATCAAAAATTTAAAATAATGGGTAGTCGAATCAAAACGATGTATTGTTCGTTTAACATCTATACATTTTCACCCAAAAAGCACCAAAAAAAAAATGTGGGCACCAAAATTGAGAAACACAAACAATCCAAAAGCCAATTGATCCACTCGAAACCCTAATCGGAACACGAATTAAGCAGGGGAAAGAGAAAGGGGGAGGGACCTGCGAGATCGGAAGTAGCCGCGTCCATGGAGTTTGCGGGAGTTGGAATTTGGAGAGAGAGAGAGAGAGAGAGAGAGAGAGAGAGCGACACTTGTCGAATGAATAGAAGTCGGCGCCGAGTACATGCGATTTGTGCAAGAAACAGATAGGATTCGGCATTGGTGTTCCCATACTAATAATAATATAAATAATAGGGTTAATTTCTACAAAGTTAAATTTTCATATATTGTCCTTATAAAAATTCTGATATTTTAAAATATATTACTCTGATTTGTTACTGTTAGAGAACTATTAGAGAATTATTTATATTTTTAATTTTGCCATCACAAATATTTCTCTCCAAAAATTATAACAGTATAATATAAGAGGAGTAAAAATGTCAAAAATTAATCAAAATTATATATTTAACCTATTATTAACTAAATTTTTCTAACAAATTTTAACGATAGAAACATTTAAAAATATTATAGAGACAACGTATAAAAGTTAAATTTTACATGAATATGCTTATCGTTCACTATATTTACAAAAATCTATATAAAATTAAGGAAAAACTTCAAAAACCCCCCTTGTGGTTTCAATTTTTTTCACTTTAGTACCCTGTGGTTTAAAATATATCAAGTTAGTACCCTGTGGTTTCTCACTTTATCACTTTAGTACTCTGTGGTTTAAAGTGTATCAAGTTAGTACCCTGTGGTTTTGCATTTTATCACTTTGGTATCCTGTGGTTTCAATTTTGTATCAATTTAGTACCCTGTGGTTTTTAAACTATAGGGTACTAAAATGATAAAGTATGAAACCATAGGATACTAAAGTGATAAAGTGCAAAAACACAGAGTACTAACTTGATGATACACTTTAAACCACAGAGTACTAAAGTGATAAAGTGAGAAACCACAGGGTACTAACTTGATACATTTTAAACCATAGAGTATTAAAATGAAAAAGTGTGAAACCACATGAAGATTTTTTTGAAGTTTTTCCTAAAATTAACCCTTAATAATCATCATCATCATAATAATAATAATAATAATAATACCTGGGGTAGGTGAGAACTAAACTAAAAAAAAAAAAACCCAAAAATGTTTCCAAATCAATTACTATATTTCCAAATCAATCACGCAATGCATGCTTGGACTATGAACTGGAACTCGGACTTGTCACCATCACATGTACCTGTCTCACTTTGTGGATAAACATCTTTGGAGTGCGCGTCTCCATAATCCAATAAAAAATGAGTCAAAAAAAAAAAATATATATATATATATATATAATAATAATAAATAATACTATAAAAAATTTAATTTCTAAACGCTTAAAAATATATGTATATATCCTATATTTTAAGTGCTTAAAAATATTTTTATTAGAGAATAAATTATTGCCTACACTTTGACTGTATTCTTATATCCTCACTTCATGCCTTTGTCAATTTCCAATTATCCATAAAATTATAATCTTTTTTTTCCTATATATATATATATATATATAAATGTATATAAATTTTCTTATCCAGAGCAATAACTTTATGTGATGCATTTATTAAGGCTTCGTTTTAGATTACGGGGAGAAAGTATATTGAAAAAATATCATGTTTATTTCCGTACGTAATATTATGTTCCGCATATACGATATATTTTCTACAGTCCCACCGGAGAACGCAAAAGCATATCCCTATATGCTTTTTCTTCAACTCCATTTTATTCAACGCTTTAATAGCGTTAGATAAAACTCAATACCAAATTAAGCCTAAGTAGGAAAGAAGCAGAAGCTATTCTCAGCAAGAACTGCTTGATCATAAAGCAGGTTTACCAAAAAGTCAAAAGTCAACAGCTTATCAATTACCAGTTAATTTACAAAATTAGTGGGGTGTTCAGATTCCACCATACACAACACTAGATTATGACAAAGCATGCAAGGAAATAGGATTAGAGAAGGATGCAACAAAAAAAGTTCATACACCACAAAATTATCAAAGTTTTACGGAACACGCATCGATCTTTTCATATTATTCAACTCACATTCATCCTTTGTTCCTACCATCTCATTCCGAAGAAAAGAAAGGGCATCTAAAAGTAGAAATTACAACCCAGATTGTTGTTATCATTATTCTGCATCAACATAGAAACAAGAGGACACCAAACTTAGCCCTTTTGGTGACCATGGCAACTTCATCATACCAAGTTGAAGAAAACAATGGTGTCCTTTGCCAATATCACGAGGAGCATCGCGAAGTAAATCAGAACCCAGTTGCGGGTCACTTCGTGGTGGACGTAGTCGAGGAAAATCTCCTTGAAGCACCCATGAATTTGCCAGTAGACCGAGAAGACTAGCAGAGAAGTGAGCACGTCCGTCCTCGACACGAGAAGCAGCGCGGGAATGAGAGCGTAGGTGATTTTCTGAGAGAGCTCGTATCGCCTTACCTTGAGGCTTTCAAAACTCAACCCGCTTTCTCGTGCTTTGACGACGGCGCCTTCCAATGGACTAAAAGCCATGACTTTTGGGGAGCCTCCGTCCTTTTTATTAGGCAGGCGATCAGATTCTCCGGCCACAGCTGGTTTAATCACCGTCTGCAAAAGATGTAAATAAAACATCAAACAGACAAGATCAGCAGGGATATGATTTTATTATTTTTCTTTTCTTACATTTGTATACTACTCGTAACATGCATTTTACGTGTCATACCCCTCAAAAGTATCTATTTGCATAGATGCCCTTTAAAACATAGCGGCTTGCTTGTGTGTTGTTCACAAAAAGTAGTATGCTTAACTAAGGCGAAATCCTAGTTATTGGTGCTACAGGCTATTCCAGCATTTACCAAATTTTTAGAGGGTATATGCGCAAAAAGTTAGGCGCATAATGGTCATCTTGCTATTCGACACTTTTGTAGTGGAAAGTTAAGCGGAAAGGCATTTGTGCAAAAAGGTTAATCCTAAGGATAGAGGAACGAATATTGACATTAGTCAAGTACATCTGTAATTGTGAAAAAAATGCTAAAACAATTTTCTTTAACAAAAAGACTTACAGAAAGAATATATAAAGTCTAACACAAAGTTTACTAATATACTTGCTTTTGAGGCTAATTTCTAACCTGTGAGTCAATGTTCTCCTTTAGATTCATCACTGCCCCACTCTGTGCTTTCACACTAAAATTACGAGGTAAAACTCGTGCACTGTCGTATGATGAAGTAAATGAGTAAAATGGAGATGTCAGCTTGTTCTCCAAAATCTGCAAAACAAGTTATTGTAAGGATATATTCAAAGCTCAAAAAGCAATGCGAGTAAAATTTGCAGGATGAGCTGTTGCAACCTTCAACAAGTTTAACATGACTATTATTAGTGCAGTTGTGCAGTTTGGAATTTCATTAGTTAGATTACTATGAAAAAGAATATGAAGGAAACAAAAATCTTTACAAAGAAATACCTATCACTATGTTGATTTTACGCATATCAAAACATGTCCGGAGAAAACAAAAAAAAAAGTTTTAGATACTCGAACCTTATCTACTTTATTTTTCTATTCTGCTAAATTGTGCTGATTTCTCCTCATTGTTTCTCTTTAAATAATGCTGGGACAGAATGGAATTAAAAATAGACGCTTTCACATTTGAAGTAAAGAGGGACAATTCTCGGGTGCAATACGAAGAAAAACTAGGGATATAAAACATACAAAATCATGGATGTCTCAAAGATAAGAGCATCAAAATAAATGAGAAGAGTAGAGAACAATATAGGTAAAGGAAAGAAAAGACGTGATAAAACAGGCGAAGGAAGACAAAAGGAAATGGGTTAAAGAAAACATCCTCTTGTAGTGACTAATTTGAGAAGGAGAAAGAAAGGAAAAGAGGCATAAAAGATATAGTTCTGAAACACAGAAGAGAGATGGTATTATATGCAAAGAAAGGCTTCATTGTTGTGTTCGCGTATGTTGGAGATTCTTCTTTCACCTTTTCTTTTGGAGAGTGGAGACAATCTAACTATGTTCATTCATTCGTCAAAAACACTCGAAGACACTGACGGCGTTAATGATAAATAACATTATCACCCAAGTAGTTGGGTTCAAAAGCAAATAACAAAAGCTCATTTCCATATGCGCCCCTCATAGTTTCCTTGTAGAAAACAGAAACTGCTAAGGAAACACACTAAGTTAAAGAAAAAAAATAAACCTAAAACAAGTCTGCGGGTTAAACTTAAGCATCTAGATGTATCAAATTCAGGTCTTGGTTTTCATAGCAGAATAAATATCAATTATAAATGTGGAACATGGACTGAAGTACACACCCAAAATAAAGTATGAGAGATAAGAAACACGACTTGGCACAGAATTTATGATCCATTTCACGCTCGCTGTAGGATCTTGCGATGTCAACAGGACAGTCAATAATTAACAATTCTAGTTCTCCAAATTATATGAACTTCAGGTAAAGAAACAATTCGACGGCAATTAGTAATAAGCTTAAGACAGGAACTGTACAATATCTTAGCCTAACAAATGCCGTTGGAGCATCACTCAGTGTCGGTCTTAAACCCTTTGAACTAATTCCGACCTAAATTAAACTGATAAGAAAATTTTTAAAAAGAAACTTTTGTAATCTAAGACCACTAAACTCTATTAAGTGAAACATTTGCTACCCTAATTGAGTCGAAGAAATAGATGTGATCTACATTCTGTAATGCTCGGCAAGTTACCATAACCCTTAGATTCTCCAAATTCTCCAATAATAGAGGAAATGCATCAGATTAATGAGGAAATGTCTATCCCAAAAAAGGAAAAAAAAAAAAAAACAACAACTTTAGCTTTCCTGACCATTTAAATAGTTTATAAAAAAAAAAAAATTACTCAGCACTTCTTTGTAACCCGATCTTCAGAATCGATTGCTAAAATTGTCGAGAAAAGCACACGATCTCTGTCCATAATCATCCTCATCCATGAATAAAGGTGCAAATCCCCCAAAAGCGAGATAAAATCCTACTGATTACACTCCAGCACCGCGGGTTCCATCAAAATTTCATCCTATTGCCTCGAGATAAAAGTGCTAATCATCCTCATTTGGATCAAAACCAAGTTTAGAGAGAGAGAGAGAGAGAGAGAGAGTGAGAGAGAGTGATGCGCACCTTTGGGGGGCGAAAGAGAGGGTTCCGAGAGGAATCGAGCGTAGGGGAAGGGGACGGCGGAGCGGATCCTCCGGCGGCTGCGGCAGCGGCGGCGGCGGAGGAGGAGGAGTGGGATCGGAGGAGAGGGGAGGAGAGGCGGAGGGGATCGATCGGGGCCGAAGTGGAGGAGAAGAGGGAGGAGGAGGAGGAGGAGGAGGAGGAAGCGGNGAGGATGCGGGTTAGGGTTTTGGATCGGGTCGTCAGGAGACGGGACGCCATGATCGTCGTCGTCGTCGTCGTCCTCCGATCGAGCGAAAGAGAGGGTTTCTACTTTCTACTCCTGTGAAAGAAATGAGAAAGATGAGAGAGAGATACGAGAAAAAGAGGAGACGTGGTCACGTGACTCGCGAGTGTGCGTGGGGCCCACAGGGCGGGTTTTGTCACTTTGCGTACCACCCCCTATACTTTCAATTTTTTTTATTTTAGTATCTTATAATTTATCAAATATTCATATTAGCGCTCTATAATTTTTCAAATTTTGACTTTAGTATTTTATAATTTATCAAATTTTTATTTTAATATTCTGTTGTTTAATATTGTCACTAATTTAACAACAAAAATGATGAAAGAAAACACAAAACCAAAAGTGGTATTTGGAAATTTGTTCTTATTTTTATTTCACCATTCATTGGCTGACACGTAGACTCCAAATACTAGTGGGACCCGCAACTTCGGGAGAAATTAAATTATCGAGGTTTAGACTCTTTCCTAGTTATGGTAGGAAGATATTAATTATATTACGAACGTAGAAAAGAAATTAATAAAAACAAACAAAAAAATGGTCCTTGATAAATTGGCGGGCTTTTTTTGCAAATAGCCCCCTGACAAATTTTATTTACAAAAATAGCTCCGTCCAAAAATTTTTTGCAAAAATAACCCTACCCCTACCACGCCAGCGCCACGCGGGCAGAACGGGCCCAGGTATTTAAGTTCAACACGATGAACCATTCACCGTGTTCAACACAAGATTTTTGTATTGGACACGGTGAATGGTTCACTGTGTCCAATACAAATATCCCAACAATGGCTAAGTTGGAAATATTTGTATTAAACATGGTGAACCATTCACAGTGTCCAATTATTTGTATTGGACACGGTGAATGGTTTACCGTGTCCAATACAAATATTTCGATCTTAGCTATTTTGTATTGGACACGGTGAATCATTCATTCACCGTGTCCAATACAAAAACTTTGTATTAAATACGGTGAATGATTTACCGTGTTCAACTTAACCATCTGACACAACTCCGCCCGCGTGGCGCTTGCGTGGCGGGATCAGAACCATTTTTGCAAATAAATTTTTAACAGGACCAATTAAAAAAAAAAAAAATTGTAAGGAGGCTATTTGCAAAAAAAGCCCTAAATTGGCCTACTTTTCCCTATTATGAGAAAAAAGAGTTGGTACAATTTAAGTGTACCAAAATGAAAATTAAAACTACTGCACAAAACATAGTTAGGAATAAAATACATAGAGATATTCTTTCCCATTCTCAAATAATAAAATTACGATAATTATATTTTGACCTACTCATAACAATATGCACAAAATGATATTATTTTACAAAGATACTATTTTTCCAACGTACTTTCTCACGGCACAAGATCCACTTTTAATGATAGCAGATCAAACACAATTCAGTAAAAAGTAATGAGATTTAATAGATCCATCAATTAATATAAAACAAGTAGCCCCCTTATGACAAACAATTTAAAACAATTTAAAACCATCAGAGCATAGAAACATACCACAATTTAAAACCATAAACAAAACAAAACAAGCAGAAGATGCAGTTTGGATAAGCTGCTTGTTTCTTAACACACAATGCGGCAATCAGTTCACTGTTTCCTACACATGCGGCAAATAATCGACTAAATCGAATATGCTCGAATAACATTACCTTACAAAAGTTCCTTCTAAGCCTCACCACCATCTGCTGCCTATGCTTATACAAAAATCAATTAGGGGAGAGAGTGTCGAAGGGCACCTCGAGCGCTTCCTCGGAGACATTATACAACAAGTTTGATTCTTACGAAGAACCGGAGAAACATCACAAAGCTGGCCAAATTTGAACCTCGAGTTATTCCTGTTATTTTGTCGGCCAGAGCAGATCCAGGAGCATTGTTGTTGGTGGAAGCGATCGAATTCTTAGGTCGATGGAGATTATCAGATGAGGAATAAGAGGATGAAGGCTCGATTTATGCTTGAATAGCTTAGATTCAGGAAAAAGGATATCGGCGAGGGGTTCACATCCATTTATTCCTCCGGAACAACTTAGGGTTAGGTTTTTACTGAAACTAGTTTACAGGGGAAAATGGTACAACAGGGCAGGATGGCAGATGATTGAAAATGTAGGAACAACAATGGGAAGAAAATTTATATGGGAAATGGGATTTGGGTTTTGCCGCATTGAATTGAATTGGGTCAAGAGAGGTTAAGGTTCGGATTCTGGAGCTACGGAAAGATGGAGGGACTCCGAGATATCCTGGATTTCGTTAGAGAAAGCAAAATTAGGGGGAAGGGTCATTAGGGCTCTGTCTCCGCTCTTCCCAAGCCACGCCATTGCCAAGGCATATCCCAGTGCTCGGCCTACCGGAATAGCCACGGCATTTCCAACTTGGCGATACCTGCGAATTTAGCACGGTAATTTAGAATTATAGTCAATCAAAGATTACCACGAGAATTGTATATGGAGACATGTAAATATGTTATTGAATAATTTGAATACAGACGATAGCTTAAAAGTCAGACCACTACGTTATCTTATAAAACCAAAAGTCCATGGAGTTTCACTCGGTACAGCCATCAGTTTTGCATTGTCTAAAAAAGATCGACAACCAGAAAGAAAAAGCAAAATATATCCCCCAAAATACCAGGAATCTAATGTCAAAGATACACATATTAAACATAATGATTTGGGGAAAATACAAGCTTCATTAGAGGCCAAGAACCTAAAATAAGAAATCAGTTACTGGTGAAAATGTATGGCTAAGTGATTTAGGAAAAGAGGCCTCGAGGTCGAAGAGGCATGTACGTAGACAAGCATGAAAGGAGTGAAGAGCCTATCTGGAGCAGAAACACAATAATCGAGGTCAAAGTTTGGTAATACCTGCATGTTCTTTTATAGTGGGAATGTTGCATGAACGCAATCGCATGTCACAAGAGTGGAAATTTTGAACAAAATAGGACAACATGACTCTACCACACCTAGTTAAAAACTGAAGGAAACCCAAAATCAACGTGAAAGTACACTAAGTTATAAATGACATGACATAATTAAAAGCAAGAAAATTTTTTGAAAGCTTGAGTTAAATTACAGACAATAATAGACAATCTCCAAATTGAAATGGCTGACACAAATTGTCAGGAACGAACATGAACCGTGAACCAAGTTGCCACACCTGCAGGCTACGATCCAACTTAAACATTACAAGAATCATTCTTTCCTATTTAATAAAAATCAACCTCAAACCTACATACAGAATCAAGAATTATCAGCGTCAAATTCTCTAATAATAGTCACTTCACAAAATCCCATTGATAAAACAGAACACTTTATATCCTCCACAAATCGAAGATGTGTTTTAAGTGAACAAATAGAATAAGTGGCAATTAAAGAAAAATCACAAGATGTATTTGAAACATGAAAAACCCAGGCACCTGTCTTTAATGGACCCGTGGAATCTATAATAGTCAGGAAAACCTTGCAATCTTGCATTTTCTCGAATGGTGAGTATCCGGTCTTGCTCGGGATGTAGTATGGCCTAAAGAAATTTTAAGAGATGAATTTGATTTTTATTATGTAAATGGTTATATGAAAAGATAAATCCCAAAGTTGAGGAATATAACTAACTTGCATACGAGGGTTTGATATCGTCAGCACAGTTGCCACTACCTCATCCCACCAAAGTCGTGCATAAGGTCTATAACATTCTGTGTGTTACCATAATGGATCACCAGAACTATATTGCAAAAGCAGATAAAAAGATCCAACTAACCTTATAGACTTTCCATTCTCATAGCGCAAGGCACAATCTGGAATCTGAGAAGAAAGCAGATAATGAGATCATCATTAAAATGATTGAAGTAAGCACAAGGATTTACATTTGCATTGAACTGGCCAATCAAACTGATCAGACCATGAACCGGTGCATAGAACCGTCTAGGTTAACTCATAAAACTAGAGAGTTCAAAAAACCGCATCAAATTATTCGAGCTGGCAGTTCAAGTGGAGAACTGGTGAACCATGCAGATCGAAGCAACCAACTTTCTTCATGCTCACTCTTCAATCAGAGGTCAAGAAACATTAGACCCTTTATTCGGTCTAAGAATGGTTCTCCAGTATTTCCTTGTTCACGAACAAGTAGGACTTACTTGTTGATGATTTTATAGGATATATATCGTGTTAAAATTCAAAAGAACTCATTTATATTTTATTACTTCATGTTGGCATCACTTATTCCATCAATTGTCAAACCAGTGAACCTTGAACTGGTATCGTCCCAAAAGTCACTCTCTTGGATCTTATCCCATCTAATCCAATCCCAGGTGCCAAATGGATAGAAAATGTACATCGATATTATTTTGGGAAAGAAAAGAAAGAATATTAACCAATTAAAAGATGTAAGCTACAATACGTAGACCTTTATTGTAAATATTTTCCGAAGGTCTGAGCTTCAATACATAATCTTCCGAATATGGTTTGCAAAAACTTCAAAGCCAAATAAAAAGATAAAAAATAAATATAAGCTGTTTATTTTATATGTACCACAAGCGAAATAAACTGAAGTTGAGACCCATGTAACAAATAAGAGCACTGCCACTAAAGGAAGAAACAAATTATGCTCTCAACCTATATAATATAGTTTTCTGTATTGCATTGAATTTTATAAGTTTCTTTAAGGCCTAGGATTTCTCTATAAAATACAAAAAACTAGGAGCTCATTATTTAGTATTTTCCCTGTGAAACTGGCGTGCAATTGCGTCGTTAGTTTATATTTGAAAGCAACCTATATCAAATAGGATTAACTACTTAAAAAGTCCCCAACTGATGGTAAAATTTTATTTTTGTCGCTCAATTTCTAATCAAATGATCCTATAGAAGAAAACAAGAAAAAGCAAGGCAATGATAATACTATGAATAAGCAAATTATAGCAAGCACTTTAAGATCAAACTACAACACTTACCAAGCAATAAAAAAGAGATCTTGTGAAGCTTGGAACAAAAACATGTCTCCCCAGTGTCCTCTCAAAAAAAAAAAAAAAAAAAGGAGAAAAAAGATCTTACCAGTGGCCTCCCTGATGGTAATAATACTCGTTCCATTGCAGGATCTAACTGCACGGTGTTGTCAGGACCAACTACGAGACCGCGGAGGTCTCTAAAATTAGCTCCCTGGATAAGCATATGAATTTAAGAAAACTGGCTGGACATCAAACTGGAAATTGGAGTATAGAGGTAATTCAAAGCAACCTTTCTTTTAGGAACTTGGCAAACTCGCAAGTAGTCATTCTCGCCAAGCTGTAAAGGGCGATGGTCGTACAGCAAAGATTGAGAACCTTTTAGTCCACTGGCTGCTCAAAGAATCATCTCTTGAATATGAGTGGAATAAGAAGTTACAAGTAAGACTATCTTTAAAAAAAAATGCAACATGGAAAGAGAAACCATAATCATTGAATTTTACAGTTATTTACTAAATAAGCTTTTGCATTAGTAATAAACATGGACATCAAGACTATATGCACAAAACTAGAATGCAATCAAGTCAAAACAAATCAAAGAGTCGCAAAATCAAATCTGAAATTTCCATTTTAGATATAACGAACCAGTCTTAGGTTCCCGGATGTATCTTTGAAACTCTGTTTGAGGTTCCTTTTGATATGGCATCTGCTCACGATCTTCCTTGTCTGTTACCTAAAAGGAAAGTACGAAGATTTTGTTTAGTGCGACAGGATAAAGCTGGAAATGGCCTAGCAAACTTGAATTTGATAACTTACTGCTGGAAGATCAGAAAGAATATCTTCTAGAACAAGTGCTTTTTCTAACTGCCTGGGTTTGCCCTCATCATACCCAACTAGGTTTCGCTATGAGAATGGTAAAGTCATGATATTAGTTTAAAAATGTAACATCTCATGCACCAAAAAGTAAAACAAAAGTTGAAGTTTGGCCTCCATTTCATCCTCGTAGTTTTAATTACCACAATTTAGTCCCTGAAGTTAGTTTTGCATGAGATTCAAGTCCAATTAGGTTTCTGTTTGAAGAAGCCAACAATTAATCAATAAAATCAGACTCTGCTTAGTTACAAAGAAAGCAATTTTGACAAAATATTGAAATTGGATCAAAGTTCAGGGACCAAATTGTTAAAATTGAAACCAAGAAAATTCAAATGGGAGTTGAACATTACAATTGAAACTTCGAAGAAGAAATCAAAATTCAGATCAAACTTCGGGGACCTACTAAGTAATTATAATCTATAAGCAAAAATGAAGGAAAAAATGTGTCCAACAAGAACTAGCAGCATTAGAAAATGATATGGAAAATGATAAACGGACAGGTGGCATGCATATGGTCTTCCAAAGGACTAATATGTAGTAGCCTATTGTACAATACCTACCAAAACCTTTTCTTTTCTACATCAATCAAATTCTGAAGAAAATGAGAGATATTGAATAGAGATGTACCTCAAATTCTAATGGAGAACCATACTTTTCAATTACTTCATGTGTAGGAAGCGGAAATTGGGGTAGTTTCTGAAAGAGAAAATATGATATAAAAGGTCAAGCATGCATGGAGTGAAAAGTTGTAAAACAACTGATTTAGTCTAAATGCTCAAGCTGTTAGAGAATGACTTTTCAAAACTTCTCAGTCATAACACTCCCTCATGTATGGGCTCAAGGCTTTTCATATGCCCAAGACAAAGACTTTGAAATTTGAGTGAATGGGAGCAGATAGTATAGTGAATGAGCCTGGTGGGATTAAAACTAAGACAGCTTGTTCTGATACTGCATGAAAAAACCCACTTATCTAAAAGCTTAAGGATGTGTTCATCTTGATGTAGGTGGAAATAAGGTCAAGGCGAAGTTCGATAAGGTTTGTCATTTTTACATGGCTGTTTGCTTGCCTGGAAGACACCTAGGGGAAATAATGTACAAAGTCTAGCATTAAGCACACACATTTTATCAATCATCATAGCTAGAAGTTTCCTGAAATTTGAACCAAGATCAATGGAAATCATTGCAGGGAAAAAGTGAGAAACTCAGTGAAGGTTAAATTTCTCTATTCTTAACAATTTAGTAAACCAAACAATGAAAATGAGCACCAAAACTGTATCTTGACTACTATGCCTCCACTTGTATCAAAACAAACACACTCTTAAGTTGTTAAATGATGGTGTTTTATAGCTTATATTTAATTATAGTCACATATAAGGGACACTGTTACTTGCCTCGTTAGGCTGACACCCCCACAAAAATACACGCAAGCGAAATTGTGGGAGGCCATAACAACCAGCAGCCATGATTCCTAGCCTTGCTTGGTAACGCATACTAACCAGACGGCCTAAAGCATATCTAGCAACTGTGGCCTTGGCAAATTTTAAAATATCAAGAACATTTTCCATCAAAACATATTTTGGCTTCAAAAATTGCACAATGTCCATGAAGACAATGACTTGGCGGTTTTTTTCATCATCCAGTGGTGCCTCAAAATTCCTATAGCGATTATATCCGCTGATACCTTGGCATGGTGGGCCCCCACAAATGACATCGACATCACCCTAGAATAATTAAACTCAGTAAGGCAAAATAAAATTTGAATTAATCAAATGGCAAAAGAAAACAAATATTTTGGTGCCCATTTGGCCTGGCTAACAGAACTTGCCTGAAATTAGTTTCCGCTCCCCAAAAACAGTAAGTTACAAAATTTGTCAGGTGATACACCTTAATGAAAATGCTACTTGTGCTTCTCAGAGTAGCTCTATTAAAACAGCATTTAAGCTTCAGCCATGCCAAACAGGTCCTTAGTTACAAGATGATTCATCCTTTGCAAGATGCTAAATTGACTAGAAGAAAGCACAGAAATCAAGGTGGCCACTTACAGGGAGTGGCAAAATCTTAGACTTGAATCCTTCAATTACAAAATCCCGTATTGCTTCTTCACAGTTGCTGGAAAAAGAAAATGTCAGTAAGAAAGATTGTCACATCTTCACATGAAAGCTTTAGAAAACCTGACCTGCATACCTTAGTCCTTCAATAGGCTCCCATGTGTCTTCATTATAACTGTAGCCCTTCCAACGAACCTAGACAAAGTAAGTGAAGATAATGTAGTTTACTAAGAAAAAATCCAATGAAACACATTAACCCCACTTAACTCTATTATAAAAGAAAAGGAAAAAGAAAGTTTAAAAATAGAAAATACATGCAAGTCCAGCCATCTGAGTGATAACCTTTCATTAGATTCATCTATACAATAATTTGAAGTTTTTGGTCAGTTACTAGTGTTACAACATTCCCTAAGAAGTAGCTTAACAAGATTAATAAATAAATGATCAAGTATGAGCAGAGTAAACAGTCAACTATCAAGAAAAGGACTATTTTCCTCTTCACATAACCACCGGAAGCCATAATGTTAACTACTATAAACAAATGGCTCAAAAGTCAAAACACATCTTGCAACTACTTGTCAAATTTTGTTACGTGGCCAAATGTTCTCTATGAAAGCAGATTTAGAGTTCAAAATTGGTGCTCCCGAACTTGGATATATTAAACTAACATAAAAGGAATCTCACACCGACATGTAGAATAAGAAATCTAGAAATGATGCAGACTAGTGAGGCAAATATGAATGGTAATAGGACGGAATTAATTTAGGATCCATTCTTGCAACATGTAATTTCATTAATAGAACTTAAAACTGAAAACATTATCATGCCCCCTTAAATAGGCTAAACTATCATAGACACTCTTACTAGTAAAATTCCTTCCTTGAACAAATAGTTACAGGACAACCATTTTACCCCTCCCTCCTCTTCATCTTCACATCTCCGTTGATGAACTGGGTCGGGGTTCGTTTTTTTGGGAGCGGATTGTTGTAGCCTCATCCATTTCACTTGTCTCCTCGTCCCTCTACATCTTCTTCTTCTCCTTCATCTTCCCTTCTTCTCCCTTTAATACTTTATGCAATGAGAATGAGAAAGAGAAAGAGAAAGAGAAATAGATAGTCCACAACCAATGTATCTCTTCTTTTCATCTTCTCCGTTGGTGCAGAGAGAGTAAGAGATAGACAAAAGGACGGAATGGCATCTAGGCAGTCTCCCTTGTTCACCAAATTGGGAAAGGAGGGGGATCAAAGGATGGAAAGGCATTTGCAAGAGAGAAAGTAGGGAGAAAGGATTTCAATTCATCAATCTATACTCAACTCATAGTAGAATTTAGATCAACCTTAAACGTGTGCTAAGAGGACGACTGTCAACTGGATTTGCTAATAAGGACAATAAGATAAACTCTTTGCATAGATTATATTTCAAACTTCACAGGGTAATTCTAAATAAATGAAATTTCCCTTAGTTTCGTATCCAGAATACATGAAAATGGCATAATACTAGCAGTGGCAAAGGTTAAAGCAGATAAACAGATTTCACCATAAAAGCAATGATAAGACACATACCTTAAATTTTAAACCACGCTTTCCAACGTTAGTGGGATCACCATAACAGATATCAACTAGCTTTGATACCACAAATTCTTCATCAGATTCCGAAGATGAAGAATCATCTCCGTTGTCCTTTCTAGGAGCCCTTACATTTGAATTTGAGCTCTTTGCTTTACCATGCCTTACATACTTTTCACAGAGCTTCTCCCATGCCTTCAATAGATCAAGAAAATCAACAGCAGTCTCGTTCCTGACCTATTACAATACAATGTCATCACAGACTAAAAATGAACATTAGTTTCATGTTCAATTTAAAATGGATACCCTAGCTTTATTTTTTTCCTTTTTTGGTTGACACCCTCTGTACTTTTTGTTGTTTTGATAGGAGTTGTTTCCATCAATTAAATTGGGGATCTCATCACAGCCGTACTTCCTTTCAGTTGACATAACAAGAGATTTTGTTAATAATTGACGTTGGTAGTTAATGGAGCCATTAGTTGCGAGTGATGGAAATAACCAAACCAAAAAAAGCAAAAAAATTGAGGGGTCTGATTTTAAAAAATAATCTAGGGGTTCGAACTACCGTGAACTCAGACCAGGAACAGCATACCAGAGTCTCTGGATGATTTAGTTTCAAGCTTTTGCATGCAGCTTCTTCAGAATCAACAGCCCATCTCTATGGAGCAGTGGTAAAAATCATCCAAGAGAACAGTAAGTACGATGAGATACTGCATGATAAAATCAATAATAAATGGAAGGTAAATACCGCCACAAGATTCACACCAGCAGTGCATGCTCCCAGAGAGAGACCAGTGGACATCCCACCACACCCACAAAAAAGATCTAATAAAGTTAGCTCCATGTCTTTTGATGCCTGATTCTCATGCTTTTTATTAGGGAATGGCTTTCTTGTTATGCCATTGATACTATTTGTACTAGACAAACTGGATAAGGCCGTATGACCATTTTCTTCTGAATCATCTGAAATTGAAGGCAAAATTATGAAACTTCCTAGAAATATTAATCAGATAAGTAAATGGTACAGAAAACACCCCCCCAAAAAAAATGCAGAGGTGTATGCCATCCATATGCTACTATGCATGAATGCTCTGCGGGTATATATTTACAGGACGTGACTTAGAATAGCAATGTCATAGTGATGACAAATAGGTAGTCATTGCTTCTAAAAATCAAGAAATCAAAGCAGGCCAATTTTAAATGTTGTTACAAAACATACTAGATACCTCAAGAGCCAAGGCATCAATTTCATCATTTTGAGACAACTTACACATTGTCATAGTACTGAATGTACTATACTCTACAGAGTACTTCATGTCATAGTAAAAATAGTATGAAGGAATTGATTTGGACTTCAAGTCAACCTGCAAAAGAATATGACTTGATTGTGTTTATGACCTTGTAAAAACTCTACCGACCAATTAAAACGAAAAATGACTGAGAAGTATTGGCTTGAAACAGCATACAGTAGGAGAAACTTGTACAACATTGGCTTTGGAAACAATGCAATCTAGTAGATTGTCATTTTTTAGGTCCGAGTAGAAAAGCCGCTTCTTGTCATGGGACGTCGCTTGCTCTTTAATGACCTGAGAAGACAGATTTAGGACATGATATAAACCATAATGTTTAACTAAGATTGACTCTTATCTAAATGCTGGATGCAAAAATATAAAGAATGAATGCAACTCTGGGCAGCAATCGACCTTGCAAGCCCTGCTTACGTAGATCAAATTAGACCAAAATTATCAATTTGCATCTTAAAAGTCTAAAATGCACTCTCAAATCAAAGATATTTGACTCTCACGAATGGTTAAAAATAAATTGCATATTCTAATGTAACAAAGCCAGAAAAATCCGCTAGTAGGACCCAAATAACCTAGCGATCTTGAACCATATTCAATATGGTTCACACCCATTGTCATCTTAACTTTGTTGTTAACTAACGGACCCCGCATCAAATAGAACATGACAGTTTCCTACAGTCAAAGATCAAAAATTACAAAACTCACAGTATCTTCGGCTCTGAAAAACCATTGAACTGTACAATAATAGATTCCTCCTGTTGTTTCAAAAAACTCCAAGATCCTGCCTATATAATCTGGTTTACCCTTTGGACCCTGTCAAGATATTAACAGAATGTCACTTCACAGTGCCACCATTAGTAAACCCAATTATCGCTACATAATTCAGGACAAGATGATGCTCATCCCGATTCAAGCATAGGGTAAGTGAAAAATGGAAACTTGCTGTTATTATTTTTCAAATTAATTGTAAAGAAACTTCATTTGCTAATAAGTAATGTAAAATCAATATGTGAATAATACCATGATAACAACCAAAAACAGCCCTAGGACAAAGAATCTGCCAATTCTTTGCTTCCATCTTGCATTAAACTTTTACTGTCAATCTTGCAGAGTAGGAGTTAGCCATGAGACAAATTTCTGCTCCAGATAATACAAAGTTAATTTTGGCGATGAGAAGTATTAAACTGTGTTCTTAAACTGGTCTATGTATAAAGTAATCTTTGTCCAGATGTAGTACTAGGTGGTATTATTTCCAAACTCATTAAATTGCAGAAGTTAGTAAGAAAACACATCGAAATCAATAAAAACATTGCAAAAGAAGAAAGAACTTTCATGATCTGCATTTCACTCACTTTCACATATGCACAATCCCCAATGCTCAAAATACACCCACATACACTTGCTTGCAAGAAATGAAATTTTACATCTAAAATAATATCATCGGCATCATCATCACTGCAATATACAAAATCATGGTTGAAAAGGTTGATATTAGTAAGTTAATTGGGTAATAGAATTCAACTCCCTGAACAAAACACATATGCATGATCCACTTACTTAGCAGCTCTTCGATTATTGCTCCCTTTACCCTTCAAAAGAAAAACAAGGGTATCAAATGCAAAACAACCAGAATATCACCATAAAGCTGCAGATTTCCTTACAAAATATTGTTCATATAGATATGCAGCATATGCTAATCAGCTTTCTTCAGAGAATCAAAGCTAATAAGCATTCACAAGCATAATGTTCTTGTCAGGTGTGAGAATTTGAATGAGACAGACCAGGTACGTGAAAATTATTAGAAGGGAGGGCAAGAACATTCATATTTGGCATCCATACTATCAAGTTGTTAAGAGCCTCTTTGGCCCAAATTGAAGTCTTTGCAAAAGAGCCGATTGATTAGAGTTTTTCCTTAGTATCCTCCAAATAACTACCAACAATACCAAAATTAAAAGCTTCTGATTCAAGCTTCTGCTTCTAGAGCCTAGAGCTCTTTTTAGCTTCCAACCACAGCAAAAGCCCCAGGCCTTTCGTCTTTGACAGATACCTGATTGCTTCTTCTGGGAATAGAATAGTTGTTCTAGAACGTAGGCCTAACAAGCAGGAGTTACAAACACTAATACGCTGGTCCTCAAATAGGGTGGTGTAATTAATAAAACATGGAACACCGAATAGTCGTATGCTAGATGTCATTTGGTTTTGGGAGCGTGATAAGGTGTCCTAGAGACGAAGTGTGAAAAAAGTTGCAGTTAATTTAGTTTAGCATCAACAATTCAGGTAATATTATGTGCCATCTGATTTGAGGGATGAGTCTATTTCATTCGGCACAGCAAAGTTCGTGCATGGCAAACTTCAATTTACTGTGAAAAAATCAATACAAAGGCCTATCTAGACTGCAGAGAAAACTATCTTCTGTCTTTCTTCTAGAAGCTGCTCCTTCCTCCACATATACTGGTGTAAAGGAAGGAAAATGTTGTAGCAGTAAACAAGAATGAACAATGTGGCCCATAAAGAATGAACCAATACAAGTCCCAAATCCGAAAAAGAACTAAGAACCACTTAACAGAAAAGATATAATCTTTGCAGCTTCTCAGCCCAATGAAGTAACGTCAAAATAGGAGAACTCCTAAAGACTGCAAAATGCAACCAAGGAAAAGACAAAGGAAGCAGCTTGAGAGAACTAAAACAAGATCCAAATTTGGCTTTTCTTTTCCCTTCCATACCTAAATTAAGTAAAGAAAAATTTCCCATTTACCACAGGATGGAGAACGTTAGAGAGTTGGGCGCTACCTTGTTCACATAGTGGTGAGGCCACCTCCTCCTCGCTTCCTCATCCGACACCGGATCCCCTACAAAGAAGCAATCGCCATTAGCATCCTTCAGCTCTGAAGAACCCACCGGAGCTGCTGCTGTCCCCAATCCCACTCTCAGCTTTTTCGGAGGCGGCAAAGCCAGCGACTTCGATGGCGCCGTTTGATTGCCATTGCTTCTCGTCGTAATGGAGCAGGGAGAACTCTCTGCAGTAGAGAACCTCGGCGATCGCCTCAAGGACCCGTTTTCGCCCAAGCTCGGAGCTTGTGCTCCGCTCTTGAGAAACCTAGGGCCATTAATGTGGACCAATATAGCCTCATTGTCCATGGACGGATTCAAAGGGCTTCTCGAAGGGGACATGGAGCAGGGCACCAGGGGCTTGAGGATTGCAAGGGTTCTTGGGGATAGCCGCAAAGAGCCATTCCCTGGTGAGGTTAGAGCCAATACTCCGTCCTTGAGAAACCTAGGCGATCTCTGGTGGGAATTGGCTTGGACTATAGCCCCATTGTCCTTGGACGAATTTTGAGAGGGGCGGGGGAGTGTTCTCCGCGATCTCCTCGAGAAGCTATTTCCAGCCGACGGAGCCGATGCTTCGGCATTGAGAAACCTCGGCGACCTCCGGAGGGAGCCATTGCTTTGGACCAAATCTCCATTGTTCTCGGACGGATCTGTCGAGGATCGGCGTCGAGCCTTCGGTGAGGGAAGAGCGGAGAGGGGACCGGAACTTCTAGAGGCGGAATTGGGGCCATTTCCCGCCGATCTCGGAGCCGACGCTCCGTTCTCGAGAAGCCTAGGGGACCTCCGGAGGACGCCATTGTTGCCGACCGGATCCCCTTCGCTCTTAGAGGAATCCCCATCGAAGGGGTCGAGGATCGCTAGGGTTCTCGGGGATCTCCGCGATCCCCTCGAGGAGCCACTCTGCGGCGAGCTCGGAGCTCGCGCTCCGCTCCGGGAAAACCTAGGCGACCTCCGGAGGGCGCCATTGGGGTCGATCGGCTCCGCATTGCTCCGAGGGGGTCGGCGACGCTCCGCCGCGGCCGGAGACGGGGGATCGCCGCTTCTGCGGGAGGAGGAGGAGGAGGAGGAATCGGAGTAGGGTTCGAAGGGCTCGACGGGTTCGAGGATCGCGAGGGGGATGGGGGAGGGGAGATCCTCCGCGTCCATGGCGTCGATGGGGGAGAGCCGATCAAACCCAAACCCTAGCTAGGGTTTAGAGGAGGAGAGGAAGAGGAAGGGGAAAGGGCGATAAAAAACACGATGGAGCGTTGGGCGGGAGAGAGATAGATCATTTTACTGGAGAGTTAATAATGGAAAGAAAAAAATAAAGAAAAATAATAAAAGGACGGTGAAAATGCATGGAGACCCCTCATCTATTTTACTCATCGAAAACACCCCTCAACTATTTATTTCTCTTTTTCTTTGGTAAAAGTGTAGGGAAAGCCCTCACATATATGGTATTTTGATAAGCACTCCTCGACTTTCTTTTTTTGATTGAGTGTTTGAATGTAATCAAATTCATCAGCTATTTCGCCAAAATTAAATGGCTATATATATTTGTTAACACATAAAATAGGCCAATTAATGGTTTATAATTAATAATTAATTAACAGAATCATTAAATTTAATAAAATTTTAACTTCATTAAGTATATAAAAATTTTAAAATAAATAATGACGTACCAGAGATTGGTAAATATTTTACGTTTTTATTTCACTTTATGTTTAATGTAATTAACTTTGTCCTAGGATCAGCTGAAATTAATTATAGTAATTTGGAGGGTTTGAGTTTCGATCAAAGGTAAAGTTACGATGAACTAAATAACGAAAGATTATATTTACGGCCAAAAATTATTTTATCCCTCATCACTTTTGGTGAAACAAACACATTTTAAAACATATATCACCGCACCTTGATACGAAGGATTTAGAGATTATAAAAATTTGGATAAACTTCAAATATCATCATGCGATTTCGCACTTTCTCACTTTAGTATCCTATGGTTTAAAATTATCAATTTAGTACCCTATAATTTTATTTTTCTCTTTTTATCAGCTTCTTCGTTAACATTTTGTCAAATTATAAACTTTAAATACCTCATTTAGGTTTATCGAATATTCACTTTAGTATTTTTTAGTTTTAACTTTGTCACTTATTTAACGAAAAAAATTAATAAAAGGGATAATAAAAAAAGGAAAATAAAATTATAGGGTATTAAATCGATACACTTTAAATTATAGATACCAAAGTGAGAAAGTACAAAACCACAAATGTGGTATTTTAAATTTTTTCTAAAAATTTAAAAACCGCGTCAATAATTTCCATCTTAGGTGCTACAAAAATAGTAATAAAAATCACACTCATTCCTCTTTTACCAACCAAAAGAGAGGGGTAAAAAAAAAAAAAAGAAAGGAAAACTTTGATTTACCTTCCCAAGGCAAATCAAATTCAAAATTTAGGAGGGAAATGGTGAATTTATTCAAATTTAATGCACAGCCCCTCGTGAATTGCATTAATTACAATTTTGAATTGTGGGGGTGCACCTGCACCAAAAGGAGCCCGCGGTGAGGAAAATTTATTTCATGGACGCGGTCCACCACGTCATCTGTAGACCGCATTCTCCACCTCCTTCGAATCCATATCGTCCAATAAGTTTTTTTTTTTTTCCTATTTTATAAATTGGTTATTCATAATTTGCACGGTCCACTATAACGTGGTGCACTTGGTTCAGCGAATAATGTCGTGGCCACCATTTGAATAATTGATCGCTTTGATTGTTGAACTAATTTTTTGCGTGTACCAGGTGTGTCCTAGGCCTCGTGCGCCGCGTTGACTTTTAATGGTCAATATATTTTAAAATTAAAAATTATTTCATAAATTAGATATAAAACACTAAAATATTGTTCATAAATAAACTAAATTAAGTAGTGTCAAAAAAATAATAGTACAACAAAAAATCGGCGTAGAAATTAATTTTTTGTATATAGATCTTATGAATATTATAACTATCATATAATGATCTGCAGTAAAAAAAGTTAAATTATAAATATATTTTCGTATATTTTATCCTATATCTTAATCCTCCTCTTTCATTAATTTTGCTTAAATTTGATGCTTGCATTTCACCGCTAATTTAAATAAATAAGAATATTTAAAATTATCATTGATTTTTCGAACGCAGAATTTTACGGAAATAATTTCAAATATTCTTGAACTTTATAATTGATACTGTATCTTAATTACCCTATATATATATATATATATATATATGTATAAACTTAAGTAAAAGAGATTTTTTCATAATCAAAGCAATCGACTATTTATCAAACATTTTATTTAATTTATATTATTTTATTTAGTTATCTCATTTTTGTTAAAATTTACATCAACTTTAGTAATCTTTAAAAAACTGAAGACATATTTAAAATAAATAAAAGACAAAGTGCAGAATCTAATTTAATTCAAAATTTTACAAATGAGTAAAATTCAAGAGGAGATTTTGTAATTGAGCCCTCAAAAGGAACAAAGTTTTTCCTTGATTTTTAAAAACATATAATTTACCTCTTTAAAATTTTAAATTAATGCATTCAGTTCCACTCCGTTAGGGTTCTGTCACAACTCCGTCTATTTTTCTATAATTTACATCAAAAATATTATTAAAAGTGACATAAATATAATAAAAAATATTTTTATAAAACAAATAAGGGTAATTTTGTCGCTTCGTCCTTTCCATCAACGCGATATTTTTAAAAAAATATTTTTAAAATGTTAAGAGTATAAAATATAGTTTTCAAAAGTAAAAAAATAAAAGTACAAAAAAGGAGTATTTACAGAGTATTTTTTCTGTATTTTTAACCTTTCTTTTTAGAGTAAACTTTAAAAGCCACTCCTGTAGTTTTGCACTTTCTCACTTTAGTACCATGTGGTTTAAAGTGTATCAAGTTATTGTTCTGTGATTTTATTTTTTTCTTTTCATCAGCTTATCTGTTAATATTTCGTTAAATTATATACAAAAAATTTCAAATACCCCATATAGGTTTATCAAATATTCACTTTAGTACCATTTAGTTTTAACTTTATCACTGATTTAATAAAAAAATTAGTAAAATAGATAATAAAAAAATAAAAATAAAACCACAGAACAATAAATTAATATACTTTAAATTATATGGTACTAAAGTGAAAAAGTGTGAAACTATAGGGGTGAAATGTGAAGTTTTCCCTTCTTTGTATTATCATGCTATGTTTAGTGGTGTACGAGATATAATTGTACACCCGGTGCAGGCGATAGTTTCTGAGCGATGCGGTGCACGTGCACGAAGACCCAACACGTGGATGTGACCGTTGGCGTGAGGCGCGGGGTGATGTGCTCCGATTCACGTGAGAAATACAAAAGCTGATGATGATGATGATGATCCGTCGCTTTTCGCCCGTTGCTGGAAAATTTGAATTTGAATCCGTGATTCCCCTTTTTTTTTAATTTAAAAATAAATAAATAATTAATTATTGAGCTTGGATTGTTTGTTTAGAATTATAATGTGCCTGAATGGCAGAAAATCAATATATATATATTTTTTTACTTTTCATGTCATATAAAAATCTACACTTTATCTCTTTAAAAAATAAAAATCTTCATTTCGATCTTCGCAGTCAGTGTTCCATTTATAGCGTATTTCTTATACCGAAAATACTCATAAAACCCTTATTTTTCTCCTTAAGACCTCATCGATATTTTCAGCTGCGCCGCCTCGCCCTTGCGCACTCCTCTGTCCGTGCCTAGACACACGCCCTCCCCCTCCTCCATCGCCTCACCCCCAATCGCCCTTGCCCACCTCTCCGCCTATACCCACTACAATCCCCTCCCTACAGTCGCCGAAATAGAGGGGCGGCAAGGGTGCTGGAGAAGTAGGGAAGCAGGTGGAGAAAACAGAGTCGGAGCTGGGGTCGAGAGAGGTGCGGGCAAGGGTGCGGGATGAGCAAGACTCGGGAGAAGACGAAGAAAATGCGGATAATTTGATCATTTTATCAACCGTACCCTCTGTGAATATTTTTTATTTTTTAAGAGGTAAAGTGTAAGTTTGAAAAATAAAGAGAAAAAGTGAAAAAACGTGTATTGATAGAGAGGTTTTCTACAATTTAGCCTTCAAATTTATGAATTTTAGAAATTTGATATCATCTTACACTCTATTAAAAATTAAAAGATCGATCTACGTATAATTGTGCGTCAAGTGTTTGGACAATCACGCGATCAATTTTGTTGCCTATAACTTTCCCGAAGTTTTGATTTCAACCTTCGAGCTGTACAAAATTTGTTGAATAATGCGAAACTATTGTTTATTAAATTTGAATGAGTGATCTTCGTATAGTTGTCAGCGGGAGTTCAGGTGATCTCGCGATTTCGATGCCGAAACTCACGCCGACGCCTACAACTTTCTCAAAGTTTTGATTTCAACTTTCGAGATCTAAAAAAATTATTAAATAATGCAAAACAACTGTTTATTCCGAAAAGCTTGAGCCGGTAGAGAATAATATTTTCATATTTTTATATTTAACACTCTCCTTCACGTCTGGACACGTTGAAACTTTCTGCTCTGATACCATATTAAATAATACGAAACAACCGTTTATCTTTAAAAGTTTAAGTTCGTAGAGAATAGTGTTTTATTATAGTTTTTATATTTAACAAAAATAAACATGTCCTAACCTGACATACTATTAGAAGAGAACTAAAGAGCTTACTTCTGTGTTATCTTTAATGATAGAATGTGAAAATCGACGATCGACATCACTAAACATGATTTGAAAATTTTAGACTTTTTAATTTCATAGTTATTTGACATTATTTGTCCGCCACTAGGTCGACTCAAAAATTGACTTTAATAGCTAATTCGTAAAATTAGATTGCTATGAAGTGCAAACAGCTTATGTCGTATTTAACATTGTCAGTCGATGATTCAAATACCCTATTATTTTAAATATTGTGGAAGTAACTCTCTTGCTTGCTTCTAGTAGATATATTTTTACGAAATTCAAGTCACCGTTGCTCGTAGTGTCCGTTATAAAAAAATATAATTAATCATAAATAAAATATTCAATCTTAATTACGTGTAAAGTAAATTGACACTTTTATCTCTTTTATATTATTATCTAATTAACTACTTGATTCAACTATTCGATAAAGTTAAGAGGATCTTGTAATCAAAATTAAAACCTATATAAGGGGTAATGAACAAAAAATTTTGGGGGTGTTGATGCATTTATCCCAATGAGGCAGAGGGTGCTAATTTCAGAATTATATATAGTTGAGGGGTCTCCCTACATTTTTACCCGACTCTTTCCCGCTCCTATAAAACTGTACCCGCGCTCGTTCTCGACACTTCTCCTGAGAGGGGAAAAAAAAAAAAAAAAAAAAAAAAAAATAAGGGTTCGCACGACCGAGATCGAAATAAAGGTCGAATTCGCATCTCTCTCTCTATTTTTATGAATTTTTTAATTAAATCCATCGATTAATCTCANCAAAAAATTTTGGGGGTGTTGATGCATTTAT
This sequence comes from Ananas comosus, assembly GCF_001540865.1. Classification (NCBI taxonomy): domain Eukaryota; kingdom Viridiplantae; phylum Streptophyta; class Magnoliopsida; order Poales; family Bromeliaceae; genus Ananas; species Ananas comosus. The sequence continues at coordinate 418,522 of NC_033642.1, forward strand.
CCCAATGAGGCAGAGGGTGCTAATTTCAGAATTATATATAGTTGAGGGGTCTCCCTACATTTTTACCGGATGTTATCATCCACATGCGCTATTTTAGTGGTCGAGGTTCGAATCTCTGCTTCTGCACTATAAAAAAAAAAAAAAGAAAAAAAAAAAAAGAAGGGTTCGCACGACCGAGATCGAAATAAAGGTCGAATTCGCATCTCTCTCTCTATTTTTATGAATTTTTTAATTAAATCCATCGATTAATCTCATTTTCCCGCATAGATTGATCCCCTTTTGTGCTTGTAAATGCGAATTTTTTCCCTACTTTTTTTTTGGTTTTACTGCTGTTGCTCTAGGGTTTTTTCAAGTATAATTTTCGTTATTTTATGATTTAAGATGATCGTATTTTCCCCTTTTTAGGTTAAAATTTGCTTTTATTTAGTGTTCTTAGATCTTATTATGAGTTTAAATTGCTATGTTGTTGGATCGATGTGCTCAGGGGTATGTTGACATAGTAATTAGGGGTCGTTTCGTTAGATGTAATTACAAATACAGTATAGTTGGAGATGTATGCAGTTGGAAATGCAGCAATTGCAATTACGTGCATTCTATTTGGTTGAATGTAGTAGAAAGAGTTGCAACTATAAATAATTTGTTTGGTTGCATGCGGTTGAGAAATGAATTTAAAAAGTTTATCATTATATAAATATGTGATTGTGAGATTACCACCAATGTAAAAAAGAAAAATATTTTATTACTATTTTAATTTATTACTCTTTTAAAATCAATGTAGTAGAAAGCGTTGCAAAATATTTTATTACTCTTTTAAAATGGACATTGAATATCCCAAACTCTAATAAGTCATTCGTACTTTCCCCTTCCTTCAATTCTTGTTGACGGGATTTGACGGAAGGAAACGGTGGTGTTTAGGGGTAACTGTGCAATTTATCCATTATATTGTCACAATATCTTGATGGCTAAAATGCACTTTAACCCCTTTAATCTATTATGTGTTACACTTAATCCCTTGGATAAAATAAATTATGCTACCCACTTCGGTCATTTTTTTTTTAGAAATGAACTTAGCTGGAAATGTGAAGCAATTAGGTTTTGAACTATGAATCTCGGGTACAAATCATCAAGTTCTTTGCCACCTGCACTGATGGTCGGTAGCACTTACTCTCGTTTCACGTGTTTTTTTTAATGTTGTAATTTGATAAAATATTTTTGATCTTTTTGAGGGGAATTAAGTGCGTACTTTTATTTTATTTAGAGGGGTAGTAAAGTCAGGGGCGAAGCCAAGAATTAAGGTTTGGGGGGGCCAAGATTTAGATTTTGACAGAAAAAAATTCGACCTCGAATAGTAAAAAGAAGAGTTTGTCAGATTCACTGATCACCTATTGCTAGCAATAGTAGCGACAATATACTCAAGAAGGAACAAGACTGTAAGAGTTGAAGGGAAAGAACCAAGGGGTTCAAAAAAAAAAAAAAATGGGACACAAGTTTTATTAAAAAAAATAATTTGGCCCCCTAAAATATTTTAATTTTTACTATAAAGGACTTTTATGTAATTTTTAAAAGTTCAGGGGGGGCCATGGCCACTGTGGGCCCCTGAATGACTCCGTCCCTAGGTAAAGTGCAACATGCGATATATTGAGAGGGGTTATCTGCATTTTAGCCTATCTTGATTATGCTTTTAGTATATTTTTCAAATGCGCAACAAATAATTTTTAGATAGTACGTATGCTGTAGGAAGGAATGCTTTAAATATTTAAGTCAAAATGTATGGAACCTTACCTGAAGCATGACTGCATTATGTGTCGGCTACTTGAACTTTAAGAGTTTTAATTTTACTATCTAATCTTATAACTTGTTTGATTTTGTACATCCCGATCAGAATTTAACGGTATTTTCGACTTCTTGGATAGAAGAAGGGTTGTTTGGTCATACTGTTGTTGTGTATCTGCTTGTATGGCTGGGCAATTATTTTGATTTTTTTGAGGGCGGGGATCGGATCTATTTTGTAAATCTATTCTCCAATTGCTGACGTAAAATGTTTCGGTTCTGTGTACTCCCTTTTTATGTGCTTGTCCTGTTATCTTGTTAATTCACTGAACTATATTTGCGTGAAATCTACTGAACCCAGGTTTCGAGGCAATTTTACGACGCAAGCCTTTCTTTCCTCTTTCAGTTCTGTCAGTTTATGCCCTTTTTCCTGCAACTCATCTTTTCCAGCATTCATGTTTGCAGTCAAACATGGGGGCCAAGTTCATCATTGGATCTGTTGCTGCATCCTTCGCGATCGCCTATCTGTGTGACAAATTGATTGCTGATTTGAAGATATTTGGAGGTCGGTTAGATTCTATATATAGAAACATCGTGAGATGACTAATGCATTTGTGTCGTTAACTCAGAAGGCTTAGAAATTGTTGTTTCTTGAAACCTAGGCACGACTCCGAAAACTGTCGCGGATAAGGAGTGGTGGGAGGCCACGGACAACAAGTTCCAGGCCTGGCCGCGCACTGGGGGCCCGCCGGTCGTCATGAACCCCATCAGGCGTCAGAATTTCATCATCAAGTCTGCCGACTCCTTAAAATGGTAGAATTTTGTTCTGATGCAGCTTCGCTTCGCTATGAAGATTGTTCAGGCAATATAACATACGAATTTGGTTATTAGTTTTGCTTCTTTGATGTGTTATACCATCCACTTTTGTTAAACAGTTTACACAATGGATCTCCTCTCTCTCTTTCTCTCTCTCTCTCTCTCTCTCTCTCTCTCTCTATATATATATATATATATATATGGGTACTATTTTGCGACATGCTCCCTCAACTTTTCACTTGAACATTTAGTCCGTGAACTTTCTCATATATTGCAATTTACATCCGTGACCGCACAAAAAAAAAAAAAATCTAATTTTTTCGCTGTAGAATGACCACTTCACTCCCGTACGGCGAGTGCTTTGTTATTTGAAAATCTCATTTTTATAGGAAAAGGATAGCGGCTCGGGATGGAACTGCAATACATGTGAAAGTTCATGGACTAAATTGTGTAGCTGAAAAGTTTACAAGCGAAGTCGCAACAGTAGGATAATGGAGGGGCTCCATACATTTTACCCAAGGATTTAAGTGCCTATCGGTACGGTCTGTATTCACCGTATTGTACCGTGCTAACGAGATATTGAAACGATACAGTTTTCGTGCCAATGGCACAATTCAGAACCCTTTATTTTTTTAAATTAGTAAGTAATTTTCTTAATAAAGATTAAAAGATTTGATAAAGATATATAATAAACAGTTCGAATGTTTTGTTGCTAAAGAAAATAAATGTATCATGCTATTTTTTGTGACCGGCACGCATCGGCAAGGTCCGACACGCACCGTGCCAGCAGGTTTCCGACACGATCGCGTGGCGCGACACTTAAATCCTTGATTTTACACTGAACTCTATAAACCCGTCGTGCGTGTGTTGATCATACTTTACCTTCAGTCATATATACGTATGAGATGATAACCGATTGATTCAAGGGGGATGGTATTAGCAATATGTAAAAAATGTCTACTTAGTTGGTTAACCAAGAACAGTTTGGGAACCAAATGAATCTCTCTTGTCAATTTGGGGACTAACTCTTTTTTTTTTTTTTTCCTTTTTCAATCTTTTGTTGATTTGATCAGCTGAGATGGGGATCTTTCAGAGGCCATCTTTCATTCTCTATCCGATGTACATTCGAAGGTACTTTGCTGCTTCCCCTTTCATGCATGGTTTGTAAGTGTAGTAGTAAGATAATGTTTTAGGTATTACTGCATGCTTACTAGTAAATGATTATGTGTGTGTTTAATTAGTTTCCGGTTATCAAGGTTTATGGGACACATTCACATGTAAATATTTTGTTCCTAATATCTCATTAGGTTTCATTAGGTGACAATGTATGTACCTTATGTGAGTAATCTTCAAAAAATGTTTAAATTGTGAGTACTAGTCCCTGAACTTTTGAGTCGAATTTTACTTTGGTCCTCTTTAACTCTTGATTTCCACATTCGAGACCCTGAACTTTAAATAAGGTTTTTCGACTTTGCTCTCTGAATTTTTGATAATATCTCATTTCGTCCTCACCTTAAAGTAAAAAATTAATGTCTATTTAACCTGGTACTATGTTCAATTTAAGTTATCTAATAAGCAATTCTTTTAACCTAATGTTATTTGATAAAATATTGTATAATTCATTTGACAGAAACTACTCTAACAAAACTTAAGAAAGGTGTTTGATGTGACTCGAAATTGATAATCGACTTTAGTTCGGGATTTCGACTCGCCGATAGTTTCGCGGTGCGTCCGAATTGGAAAATAAAATTGTGAAGGAAAAATGGTTAAGTTTTCTTTTTCGTTTTTGGCCTAGAGGCGACAGATCGAAATTGGTTGTACTATCTGAACATTGTATTCCCTTTTTCGTTCGATAGTGAAGTTCTCTTCTTCCTCGTCCGCAGTTTTTTCCTGCAAAGAATTTTTCACGTAAATCTGTATATTCTTTTATTTCTGTTTATGATTTGTTTATTTTGTGTTCGTCATTTCGTTTCCGTTTGTGCGTTTATCGTAAGAAAATGCTTGTAAGGCATCTACTAAAATAGAAAGATTAGGTGTTATAGTTAAAATTTTTTAAGCATTAGTAGAGATTTTAGTCACTGTATTGTGTGTCTTTGCTTCCTGAATGCCACCTATGAGCACCTATGATGGAACTAGAAAATAGCTTTTGTGAAAAGCACATGTTGAGCATCTCCCCCATGCAGGCAAAGTTTTGATTCCCAAATTTAGCATGTTGTCATATTTTATTAGTGAGGAGGGGATGTGATTCTGAGAGCTTTTTTGGTCACCTTTTTTCTTAGTTTTTTTGCTAAGGAGATGCTATGCACGATTAGTTATTTGCGTGCTTCTTTGCCGAGCTTCTGAAATAGCTCATCTAAGTTATGGTTAGTGGTGAAAAGCGGAAATAAGCTCCTAAATTATACGAGAAATTTTTTTTAAAAAAGGATTAGGTTAGGTTTGATTGAGTAGTTCTACTAAAATTGTTTTAAAATGATTAGGTACTCTTTTGGTGACCAATTGATTGTTCAGAGTGAATTGGATTGTGGATTAGTTTGACCTTTGAAATAGTTTTTTTTGAATAAAAAATAAAATTTAAATATTTATCGAATGCAAATGTTTAGATCGTTCGGTGCTTCTATCGTAGAGTTTTAGGATTTGTTTGGCCAGATTGAAGTTTATGGAGAAGTTTTGCTGTTTGACTGGTGGAGCTGTTTAAACAAACACTCCTGATTGAAAAAAAAAAAGAAAAGAAAAAAAAAGAGAAAAATGGTAGTCGGGAGTTTTTCAACGATGTCTCGTTAGGGAGTTCCGATCCATCGTCACACTTCACCTTTATCTCTATCCGAGGGTTATTATTATTATTATTATTATTAGTATTAAAAGCATGCAACGAACCATTGAATTGAGGTGAAATTAAATACGTGACGGTAAATCGGGGTTTCTTTAGGGAGACGTCATTAGGACACGCTCCACGGAAGTTTTATACCTCTCTACTTAAACTGCTCCTTGTTGTAGCTGTAGTGGAATCTTTAGATTGTTGCTACTATGTTTTTTATTTTTTATTTTATTTTTTTTTGAGGAGAAAGTTTATTTCAGTTTATTATTTTTTTATTTTGAACGCTATCTGCTTCATTTATTTCATTTAGAAATAAACTTAGCTGGAAATGTGATACTTAAATTTTATTTTTTATTCAAAAAAAACTATTTCAAAAGATACTTTGGTCTACAATTTTCTGGATATTTTTTTTTAAGAGCTGTTTATTTAGAAATTTTGGAGAAAAAAGACAAAATATGTACCTAAATAAAAGGATAAACTTCAAATATCGCCTCTGTGGTTTTGCATATTTTTACTTTAGTATTCTGTAGTTTANATATAATCACTATTTCAATTTTGGTGTTTCATGTTTACATTTATAAGTTATTTCGTATCAACCCCATAGATTTCAAAAAATATATACTAAATTGCTTCTCAATACCTTTCACGACTACTGTTATATATATATACAAAAAAATTAACGGAGGGAAGAAAAACGAAACTATATGATACTAAAGTGATATATTTTAAATTATAGGGTACTAAAATAAAAAAGTGCGAAACCACACGAATGGTATTTGAAGTTTTTTTAAAAAAATAAAAAGCAAAATATATCTAATGCAGCTGGTTTAAAATTTTAATGGCTAATATTGTTTTAAGTTTAAAATCTAATTGCGAGTTTATTTTACATGTAAAAAAAAGATAAAATAAAATTGATGTATTGTTGTCTTTCTCTCACGGGGAAAAAACACTTGACCCAAAGTAACATTATTTTATTTGTGTGTTTTAAAAACCAAAAAATCTCTTGCGAGTTGTGACTTAGTTAAAAATTTAAAATTAAAATATCATTAGTTTTCCACTTTCAATTTGGGAATAACCGCATTAATTTTGTTATTATATTGTTAGTAAATAATAATATAGGTAAAAAAGAAAAAAGTGGTGAAAAAAAGAAAAAAGTACAAAGAGGGTGAGGAGTTTAGCTTTAAAAAATGTTCTATTTGTAAACTCTTAAAAAGTAGTAATAAGATATTTGGTGTATAAAAACTTTTCAATTGAAAAAATGCCAAGTTGTTGGCTCTAAAACCTTCGATCCGTTCTGTTTGTATCCTTAAATTTATTCGAAACTTTGTTACGCAATTTAAAAAAAAAATTTGTTGTGGGAAATTGTTTTATGAATAGGTGGGTTCCACAAGTTAAAAAAAATTATAATTATAATAAAAATAGTTTGTCAAAAAAAATTTATTTATAAAATTAGTTATATGCAGTGAAAAAATTATAGTTTTCTAAATACCGCAATTTTTCACTATTTTCTTTAACATATTAAAATTATTTTTACAGGTTACTACTATATATTTTTCAGAATTTGAATTTGGATGCAGAAAATATTTAAATTATAGAAAAACGATGAATAATTTACTATTTTTAAAATTAATGAATAATAATTCACCTTTCTTTATTTTTATAATTAAAATATTTCTTAGGAGGCTTAACAGCCCAAAAATCTCTCCTATCCCTGCGAGGAAGTCTACTATGCAGCAGTCACACTACATCATCAATATCTAGCCAATCATATATATATATATTTTAAAATATAATAATCTTTTTCTAAATTACGATGGTGATAGTGAATACTAAAAACATAATTAAATTAGTTGAAAAGCATCATATTAGCTTTGTGACTGTCGCATTTTAAACCTTTTTTCTCCGTGCAAGAACAGTATATCTACTCTTTTTTTTTTGAGAAAATCGTACGAAAATAAAAATTTATTTGAAGAAAATAAGCCGATACATAATTGAAAAAATTCTTAAGAGAGAATCACACAGTATATATTTTTTTTGCTAGAGAGATACTAATTAGCTAGTTGATAAGCTTGTATGGTATTTTTGAAAAAAAGTTAGAATTTCGTTCAAAAAAGAAGACGTGACGTTTGTGCACCAAGGACAGAAGCGTTTTAAGCTCTCTCTCTCTGTCTCTCTCTCTCTCTCTAGAGGAGTAGAAGTAAGAAGATTTGTACAAACCTCTCTCTCTCTCTCTCTCTATCTCTCTAAATATTTATCATTACAATGAAGAGGCTTGGAGTAATTATTGGGAAGAGGAGGCTACTACCACTACATGGGAGCTTCGATCACCACCCCAAACATCAACAACAACAATAATCTCCCTCTCACAAACTCAACAACAACAAACCCTCTTAATCTCCTCTCTCTCAGGTACCCATTTTCAATCTCTCTCTCTCTAGTTACAAATAGGGTAAACTTCAAAAACCCTCCGTGGTTTCGTAATTTTTCACTTTGCCCCCCCTTATGGTTTAAAATGTATCAATTTGTCTTTCTGCGGTTTCGTTTTTCTCTTTTTCTTATCAATTTCATTATTTTTTTTTTCTTAAATCAGTAATAAAGTTAAAATTAAAGAGTACTAAAGTAAATAGTTGATAAATCTAGATGGGTATATAAAGTTTTTTGTATATAATTTAATAAAATATTAACGAAAAAGCTATCCAAAAATAAAAATAAAACTAAGGAAAGAATTTGATACATTTTAAATCACAGAGGAACAAAGTGAAAAATTGCAAAACCACTGGACGAATTTTTGAAGTTTTTCCTTACAAATAAGATAGAGCTCTTTAGAGAGAGAACACTCAAGAAGGTTCCGGATGTTGTCATATCAAAATGACCCCTCAACTATGTAATATACGCGGCCTGAAAAAATTATACTTTACTATTTTATTATTTTATTTTTATTTAAAAAATTTATCTTTAAATAGATTAGCAAAAAGGTAAATTTGCTTGAAAATTATTGGATGGTATTCTCAATTCTGTTTGAGGATTTATTCTTATAGTAGAATAAAAATAAAAGCAGAGAATAGTTAAATATAACTGGTTGAACCATGGTGACAAAATGAAACCATGTTGATAGTTAATTAATTGCCACTTTTGGACCATCAGTAGAGTAAAGTGAAAATACGCTATTGATTTTTTACCGTTGGTAACTTTTATTTATGACATTAGAAATTTTACCAAATTTATGAGTGGTTTTTATCAAATTTGATCCCTATTGAGCAGTTCGAAATTTAGAATAATTTGAAAAAAATTTTATTAACTTACCTCCCTATAAAAATTTAAATAAACAGATTAAAAGTTAAAAGGGGCCTTAATAATACATTTTACATAATGGTATTACGTGAGGGGTGTCCATGCATTTTTACCTACTGTTTGAACATGAATAGGTGATTCTCAGTTTCTCACGTTATATTTAGGCCTAGTTTCATAATATCAATTTTACACTATAAAAGATCTGAAAATTCAAAACCGCTTATAATCTTTTCGTTTTTTAATCTTTTTGTATTTTAATATATAGTATAAAATTGTCTACTCTGGAGAAGCATGTAGCCGCATGACAGTTCGTGATTGGTCTATTGTTGCCTAATAACTAAAAATGGAATGCATTTTCCATCCATTCATAGCAGGGAAGTGCATGGCCGGAAAGAAGAATCCGACGGCGACGACGACGATGATACCGTCTCCGTAGACTCAAACCGAGTACAAGAGGCTCTAAACAGGAAGAACCCGGAGAAGCTCCAAGAGGAGTCCGGGGCCGTCGCGACGGTTCTCCCCGAGGAAGTGCTCGAGTCGGCCGAGTCGGACATCTTCTGGGCCCCGGACCCCGAGACGGGCGTCTTCGTGCCTGCGGAGGAGGGGGAGGTCGACGTGAACACCAGGCTCCCCGCCCCGCCCCACCCGTCGGGGATCACCAACGGGAGCGGAAGCAGTAAAGGGAACGGCAACGGTAACGGCTCGACGGTGCTCGAGGAAACCGTTTGGGTCCGAGAGGTCGAGGTCGAGGAGATCGTAAGGCCTCCCCCTATCGAAACCGAAACCGACGACTCAGATCTCCTGTAGTTGAAGTTTCCTTTTTCTTTTTTCGCTTGTAACCGAAACCGTAACTGAAACCAGAGAATAACACTAGGTACAATTAAATGTGTTGTTGTGATGCTAGAATGGAATCCTCTTTATCTATCTTAATCTTCAAGTAGTGGTACAAATGGAGCTGTAATCAAGGGTAACTTTTTGAATGAAGTGCTTGTTTGTTTCATATTTGTTCTTTGATGATAATTCAACTACACATCCTCAACATTCCGGTGGATTCATCTACATAGACCCAAGGAACTTCTTTTTAGGGCTTCTTTGGCGCTTTTGTATCTTATGTAAAAGTGTTGTTCGAGTGTAGTTGTCGAAAGATACAAGCCAGTTTCCTGCTGCTGTTAGAAGCAAAAGCTTTTTATATCGAAACTTCAGATCTTGACGCGTAGAGGTTCATTTTAGGTACTTAGTAAAGTAGGCTTTCTGCTTTTTACGCAAAGAAGCTATTTTAGAAGCCAGACTATTGATGTGCGCAAATGACCATTCCTGCAACATTAGTTTGCTTCGCCTCGCATCATCAGTGGATCTTAACTATACCTCCCTTCATAATGATTTGCTCTAAAACCCCGAAAGCTTATGCTTCCATCTTCTTCTTTACTCCAAACTCATGAACAACGCCGTCTATCTCAATAGAACTACAACCCGGGGTCTTCTTCACTTTCTTCCTCCTCATCGCCTTTCGTACCCTGTTCGAATCGTGACAACGATTATTTGCCGCATAGATATTTGACAAAAGCACATAACTCCCATCCTCCTCATTCTCCACAGTCAAGAGGTGCTTCATCACACTTTCGCCCATTGCAACTTCACCATGGATCTTACAAGCCCCGAGAAGCGACCCCCATATGAAAGCGTCGGGCTCGACCGGCATTGCCCTAATAAACTCACGGGCCCTATCTAAATACCCGGCCCGGCCTAGCATATCAACCACGCACCCATAATGCTCAAGTTGAGGAGTTATATTATACACACTCGACATGTCCTCGAAATGGCGAAGCCCTAGCTCAACCAACCCGGCATGAGTACATGCCGATAAAACCCCGACAAAAGTGACCCTATTAGGGCTTATACCAACTCTCAACATCTCATTGAAGAGATTGAGAGCCTTCTCCCCTCGGCCGTGCATCGCGAGCCCTACTATCATCGATGTGTATGCGTAAACATCTCTCTTGCGCATTTCGTCGAACACTTGCATGGCATGATCGATCATCCCGCATTTCGCGTACATGTCGACCAACGCATTCCCCAAAACACCGTCGGCCTTCGACCCGATCCTAACCACATACACATGAACCCATCTCCCCATTTCGAGAGCTCCGAGGCTAGCGCAGGAGTTGAGAACTCCGACTAAGGTTGCGTCGTCCGGCTCGATCCCTTCACCCTGCATCCGCTTAAACAAAGAGAGAGCCCTCTCGAATTCGCCGGCACGAACAAACCCGGAAATCATAGCATTCCATGAAACCACATTCCTCCTAGGCATCTTCTTGAAACACTTGTAAGCCGAATCGATATCGCCGCACTTTGCGTACATACTAATCAAAGCATTCCAAGCAAACACATCCAATTTGATCCTACTACTATCAACATACCTATGAACCCTTCTCCCCAAATCCAAATCCCCCAATTTGGCGCATGCGGCGAGGACCGCGACGATCGCCACCGCATCCGCCGCCGCGAAACCCTCATCCACCATGCACAAGAACACCTCGATCGCTTGCTCTAGAAGGCCCATCTTTGAATACCCGGAGATCAGAGTGGTCCAAGAGACCACATCTCTCTGGGGAAATTGGTCGAACAGGTTGTGTGCGGACACCAAGTCCCCGCACACGGCGTACAACCTGATGAGGTTGTTCCTCACGTACAAGTCGCGCTCAAAGCCCATTTTCACGACGTGGGCGTGGATCGTTTCGCCCTCGAGCAGCGCGTTTGAATCGGACAAGGATTTGAGGAGAGGGGGGAAGGTGAAGGTGTCGGGAATGGTACCGTTTTGGAGCGATTCGACGTACGAGGACATGGAGCGGGGCCGCGGTGGCGCGCTCCGATCATCTCCGGCGACGGCGCCGCCGCGCGCGGCGGCGGGGGTGCGGAGGGGGAGGGTGCGGGGGAGCTTTTGGGTGCGCGTTGCGTGGGGGGAGAGGTGGAGTTGGGTTGGGTTTGGGGAGGAGGACGACGAAGACGACGACGCCATGGTTGGTTGCTTCTCCGAGATCTAATAATGCATTCTATTTATACAAATACAAATTAAAAAAAAAAACAAAAAAAAACTAAAGCAGTAGTCTAGTGGATAGTTATCCGGTATGTTAATGGACTCGCGGGTTAGCGGGTTAGCGAAGCTTCTGTCTCGATATGTCGTGAATGAGACAATAAATGAAAGTCAAAATTAGAGAAAAAAGATTAATTTGTTCCGAATCTGTCCCGTTCCGCTGAAAAAATAGAGCGGGAGATTGAAGACCCATTTTTTTTCTCGATCCAATCGGATTCACAAAAAATCCGCTAAACATTCGGCCACGCTCTCCTCTTAACCTGCTTCTAATAAAGCGGTAAGTTGGAGTAAAAAATAGAATACAAATCAATCCGCTTCGAATCAGCCACCAAAGAAAATGGGCGGGAGGTGGGAACTCTGTTCCGCTCTCTGATCATTTTATTAAATCTGACTCATTTATGAATCATAATCCGTTTTTAACGGATAGGTAATAAAAATTTAGTATCTGACGTATATCCGCATCAGAATTCATATTAAAAAAATATGAATACGAATATAATTTTGTCGAATACCCGATCGTATTCGATCGCTTTCACCCCTATTTATATGACATCTCAATTTTGTGCCCTTGGCTTTTAACTAATATTTTTTGCTTCTATTAGTTGCTCTCAACCACTCCACCTAAGCAATGGCCATTTTTGTATAGGATTGAGTGAATGCTTTCTCATGGAGCCTCTAAAAATTATTAGTACCCAAAATAGAACAACCAAATCCAACAAAAAAAAACAAAAAAGATAAAAAAAAAAAAAAACCACCAAACCCACAATTTTGTTGGATTAATTAAACAATTTATTTCATAAACTTAAACTGTTTTTTTTTTTTGTTTAGAGAGAAACTGAATTGGTTTTGGTTTCTTTTCTTGTGATTGTATTTTGTATTATAAATTGAGTTCCAAGTTTTTTTCCTAATTCTCCAATTATTTTCTTTTTCTTTTTCTTTTTCTTTTCTTTTTTTTTTAAAACCAATATCACAATCTCATTCCTTGTTACAAGAAAGATGTATGATCCAAGATACCCACCACCATATCCTGCTCAAGGTAATTGAACCATTAATTTATATACATATATATATATATGGTAATGTTTCCATTTAAATTCCTATTTTAGAAAAAAAAATAATTTAAAGAACCATTGATTTGATCAAAATTTCTCTTTATTATATTTTCAAGTGTTGCATGCATAAAACTTGGTTGCTTCTTAATGTTTTTGACAAACCTCTTGGTTTTTTTAAGTTTTTTTTATATCCTTTTTGTGTCAATTAAAAAGTTCTTTGCCCCTATTTTGTTAAATTTTAATCTCTGTCATTTGTTTACTATGATTTTGGATGGGGGGGTTTGTTTTGGTATCATTTGCGTTTTTATATTTTATTATTTAAACATAATTTTATATAATTGATATGTAATTTATATATATATTTAATATAATATATATAGTATATATTAAATTATTATATATATTTATATATTATATATATAAATATATATATATATATATTTTTTTATGGTTGGTTGGTTAATTTATTATTTCGATAAATGGTATAAGTGATATTTATCTTTAAAAATTTTGAAAGAAAAAAAGGGATGTTTTTAAGATTCTTGTTTTGTTGTTTGTTACGGTGAAGTTTGGGTAAAAATGATTGCATAACAATCTTACTGTTTTATCCTGTAATTTTGAATTAAAATTATCTTTTAAAAACAAAAAATACGATTCAAATTAATAGGGAAGCTTTTGTTATTTACTCACGACTTGCTAATTCAAAAATTGTTTTAATTTATTCTAAATTACTAAAATACCTTCAATTCCTAATCCACTAGCTAAACTCTATAGGATTTAAGATATTGAAAAAAAATTTTAAAATTAATAAAATATTTTAGTCAAACACGAAATATTATAGATATATATTAGTATTTCTGGAAGCTTTTAAAAATATTATCCCAAATTAATATATAGTATTGTTTTTTTAATTTAAGGTATTATCAAGGACTCTATTATGGGCACACACCTCAATATTGCAGCTCCGCCGGAAAAGGGCGGCCGGCGCCGGCGGCGGCTTCTACCGGGATTGGTGAGTTTATTTCTTTACATATCAAAAAATTTAATCTTTACAATCTATGAACACTAATATTTAAACATTTCGAAGAAACAAAAAATCACAGATAGTATAAGCATTAATTTCTTTATTTATTCTTCAGAGTGCAGAAAGATTCGAAAATAGAAAATTTAATAGAATTATAGAAAGAAACCTTGCAGAAGCGATTGGAGACATTTTACCATCTTAAACTTTCATTGTTGTGAAGTCGAACCTAAACTTCGGAAATTTTGATGGATTACTCTATTAAACTTTTACAAGTTTTTTAAAAAATATAGATTTCAATTTCAAAATATGTTCATAGTTTCAGATAGTATATAGCGAAAGAATCAAGCTTTCAGTTACATTGACGTAAAGTAATCGGCATCTTTATAAAATAAATAAAGCGACATTGCTTTCGTTATTTATCGATCATAGCGACAGGGTATCTGAATTGATGATCACGGATCCTGAATAATATCTATACATGTTAAACTTGTAAAGGGTTGAATATTTCATATTTCTTTGATTCATTTAGTTTTTGAAATGTTAAATTCCCTGGAAAAGATGAAAAAAACTGTTAATTCACGAAACACTGTTATTCATAACAAAAAAAAAACACTTTTTTCATAGTTTTTATTTTCGAATAAAATTAAATAATAAAGAAATGTAACACGAAACAGCTAGTTTTCGTGAAAATCTGAAGAAAAAAGTTAATTTCTTTTTTTGTAGGAACCAAAATGAATGAGATATTTTTTAAGCTCAAAACTATTTAGGTCATTAATGTTTCATATTTTAATTTTATTATTAGTCAATATAATGTACGTCAATTGAGGCTAATGTTTAAAAGTAATAAATATAGGATCTAAAAGTTAAAATTAGATAGATCAATAATGCAGTCAATTTCAAAGAAAGGCAGAAATTAGACAACATATAATCTTGAAAAATAATAAACTCGTTCTGAATTATTAAATAGCGTAATCAAATTAAATGTGCGTCATGAATTCGATGCGAAAAACCATCGGTGACAAATGACGCAGAAGTAAATATCCCTGTTTAGGCTTTTACATGAAATGATCATTATCTCTAATAATAGATAGTTTTCTTTTCTTTTTTTTTTTGAACAAATGGAAAATAATATCATATTTATTTTTTAATTTTTGTAGCCTTGCTGTTTATGTGTTTGTGGCCTACTGGGATGAGTGCTGGCTGTGAATCTCCTCCATCATTCATTTTACGTTGGATTTAATTTTGATTATTGTATCAATTGTAACTATGTTACTAATATACATTGTTCAACTTCCATAATGTTGTATATCTATTTTTTTCTTTTTTTTTTTAGCTTGATGCTAGCTTTAAAATTATGTATAAATTAATGTATCTTATCAATTGTCAAAAGTTATTTATTTGTAAATAAAAAAATAAATACCCTATTTAATTTAGGCCTCCTTGTGAGTGGTATTGTTGTTAAGAGTTTTTGTTTTTTTAATTTCTTCTGTAAAAGCTTTAAGCTATTTTATATTTTTTATTTTTATACTTAAACACTTATTACTAGAACGTTTGAAAGTTTGATAGTTGGGACTTGGATTAAATCGAGAAAGGAAATTAAGTAAAGCTAGAAATAGAAGTTTTGGTGGTTTGAATTCAATATAAGAACTTTTACAACTTTAATGATTTACTAAATTAATTGGTTGGAATATAGGGGGCTGCGCTTGCGTTTATGTGCGATTTATAAACTGGCACAAGGCTGTAAACTGTACCTTTTTTGTTTTATGATTACCATAAGTACAAATGATTTATTACTTTTTGAGGTTAAAATCGAAATCATCTAATTCTTCACCACTTACCGAAGTCGAACTGTTGTCAGGTTTGGTTGTATTTGTAAGCTGAGAAGTTTGAATTTTCTTGCGCAATTTTAATCGCAAGAGTTTATGATTAATTAAAGGGGGTTAATATCATTTACTTGTTTTTCATATACGTAATAAACAAAATATATTTCTAAAAGTTCAACTTTATATGTTGCTTTCTGCAAAAGTCATAATTTAATATGTTCCTTACTTGTTAGAATCCGTTAGAAATTTTAGTTAACCCATTATTGTTAAATACTAACTCTGATCGTTTTGAATTTTACCCTCTTGTTATTATACTTGTTATAAAACTTTTGGAAAGAACATATTTCTGATGGCAAAAATTGAAATATAAAACAGTTCTAACATTCTCTTAACGGTAATTAACAGATGGACATATTTGAAAATGTTAGAAGTTTTATAGGAATAATGAAAGTTAAATTATTAGGATATGATTGATTATTTACTAAATTTGTAGGACCTGTATGAATTAATCTTAATAAATGCCATGCTTTATCAAATTTGATTCCTTTGCTTTTCCTCAATCAAACTAGATGTTTTCTTTTCTTTTTATTTTTTGAAAAAATGGAAAAAAAATAAATATCTATTTTATTTTTTTTAATTGAGCCTTTTGCTGCTTTATGCTGCTGTTTGGACTACTGATTGAGTTGCTGCTGTGATCCATCATCATCATTAGTTGATTAATTTGATTATTGTAATTAATTGTAAACTAATGTTACTAATGATAAATTGTCACTTCTTGTTGTATAATCTATTTTTATTTACTTTTTTTTTTTTATGTTGATGTAGCTTGTAAATCTAATGTATCAATTAATTGTTATCTATAAATGTCAAGGTTAATTTTGTAATAAAATATCTATTTAATTTAGCCTTCCATTGATGAGTGGTATTGTTGTTAAGAGTTTTTGTTTTTTAATTTCTTCTGTAAACGTTAAGCCTATTTTAAATATTTTTTTATTTTTATACTTAAACTTTTAACTAAGAAGTTTGAAAGGTTTATAGGTGGACTTGAGATAATGAGAGAGAATTAAGTAAAGCTAGAAATAGGAAAGTTTGGTAGCAGTTTGAATTTCATATAAGAACTTATAACAATTTAAAATGTTACTAAAAATAATGTTGATGATAAGGCTCGCTTGGTAATGTTGCGATATATAACTGCAAGCAGCTGTTTAATGACCTTTTTTTGTTTTATACATAGCTACCACTGCAAATTTTATTACTTTTGGGGTAAATCTTCATCTAATCTTCACCAACTACAGAAAGGTCGAAACTGTTGTCAGTTTGGTTGTATTTCAAGCTGAAAGAAGAAGTTGAATTTTCTTGCGCAATTTTAATCGCAAGAGTTTATGAGTTAATAAAGGGTGGGGTTAATATCATACTGTTTTGCCAAATATAGTAAATACAAATTAGATTCTATTAAGTTCACTTTTATATGTTGTTTCTGCAAAAGTCATGATATTTTAAATATGTCTACTGGTTAGAATCCAGTTAAAAAATTTTAGTTAACCATATGTTAAATAACTAACTCTGATGCAGTTTTTGACATTTTTAACCCTCTTGTAATTATACTGTTTATCAAACTTTGGGAAGAACTTATTATCTGGATGGCAAATTTGATATAACATTCTAACTAGTTCTCAACGGTAATAAACAGAATGCCGATATTTTGAAATGTTTAGGAGTATTTTGGAATAATATATGAAAGTTAAAAAACTTTTATAGGAATATGTTTATTATTTACTAAATTTGTAGGGACCTGTATTGAATAATCTTTAATTAAAAATGCCATGGCTCACAGTTTCTTTGCTTTTCCTCTAATCAACTAGATAGTTTTCTTTTCTTTTTTTTTTTTGAAAAAATGGAAAAATAATATCTATTTATTTTTTTTTAATTTTTTGTAGCCTTGCTGCTTTATGCTGCTGTTGCCTACTGGATGAGTGCTGCTGTGATCCATCCATCATCATTTTTAGTTGATTAATTTGATTAATTGTAATTAATTGTAACTAATGTTACTAATTTACTACATTGTTCAACTCTCATAATGTTGTAATAATCTATTTTTTTTCTTTTTTTTTTTTAGCTTGATGTAGCTTGTAAATTAATGTATCAATTAATGTATCTATAAATGTCAAAGGGGTTATTTATTTGTAATAAAAAATAAAATCACCTAATTTAATTTAGCCTCCTTGTTGAGTGGCTATTGTTGTTAAGAGTTTTTGTTTTTTTTAATTTCTTCTGTAAAAGTTTAAGCTATTTTAATATTTTTTATTTTTATACTTAACACTTATTACTAGACGTTTTGAAAGGTTTGATAGTTGGACTTGAGATTAAATGAGAGAGAATTAAGTAAAGCTAGAAATAGAAGTTTGGTAGAGTTTGAATTCAATAATAAGAACTTTACAACTTTAAAATGTTACTAAATAATGTTGGATATAGGGCTCGCTTGGTTATGTGCGATTATAACTGCAGCAGCTGTAACTGTACCTTTTTTTTGTTTTATATTACCATAGCTACAACTGCATTTATTACTTTTGGAGGTTAAAATCGAATCATCTAATTCTTCACCAACTACAGAAGTCGAACTGTTGTCAGTTTGGTTGTAATTTCAGCTGCAGAAGTTGAATTTTCTTGCGCAATTTTAATCGCAAGAGTTTATGAGTTAATTAAAGGGTGGGTTAATATCATACTGTTTTTTGCAAATATAGTAAATAACAAATATATTTCTATAAAGTTCAACTTTTATATGTTGTTTCTGCAAAAGTCATGATATTTTTAAATATGTTCCTACTGTTAGAATCCGTTAGAAAATTTTAGTTAACCATATGTTAAATACTTAACTCTGATCAGTTTTTGACATTTTTACCCTCTTGTATTATACTGTTATAACTTTTGGAAGAACATATTTCTGATGGCAAAATTGAAAATATAAACAGTTTTCTAACAGTTCTCTAACGGTAATAAACCAGATGGACATATTTGAAAATGTTAGAAGTTTTATAGGAATAATATATGAAAGTTAAACTTTATAGGAATATGTTTATTATTTACTAAATTTGTAGGGACCTGTATGAAATTAATCTTTAATTAAAAAATTGCCATGCTTTATTCACATGTTCTCCTTTGCTTTTCCTTTTTCTTTTTCCCTTATTGTCTTTTCTCTTTTGCTTTGCATCATCTTTTTTTCCTCTCCTGTGAGACCAACTTAGATCTTTCAATTTTAATTCCAGATTGTAATTGTGAAATTTAAACTAATATCAGATTCTCAGAATTTGAAACAGATTTTAGTATATTTTAATATGTAATATACGCATTGAGTCTATATTCAAAATTTATTTTTCAGATTCCTCATTTTTTTTTCTCTATATGTATTGCATTTAGTTTGAACTTAAAAATTCAAATATACATCAGTATCTTTTTAGATTTTTATATTTATGGATTATGGGGTATGTATTCTCCTATTTGATTAGTATCCAATTAGTCTCAAAATTTACATTTTTTTTGGGTATTTGATTTTTAAATCTTAGTATTCGTCTGATATTCAAATCCGTATTTATTTATATATTTATTATAATATAAGATAAAAATATACAGAATATATCTGAACTATAGACCATTTTGATTGTACTACCAAATCTTTCAATTTATTAGATTTGAGTCATTCAACGACTTTTTAACTTTAAATTTAAATGTGCTGTTTATCTTTATAGATTTAGTTAATATATTTTGTATAGTTTTCGTAACTATAAATTGATTAAAGTAAATAATTAGCTAAAATATTGAAGTCAAAGTACTTTTAACGGACTCAAATCAAATAAATTAAAATGTTGGACAATAAAATTAAGATATTATAAGATAGGATAGCAGATTCAAAATCTATATTTTACCTCTTTAAAGTTTCAGAAATATTTTCAGTGAATTACGACGTTAATGAGAATAGCGAAATGATCGAACTATCTTTTACTTATTCTATAAAAAAAATAATTTTTTTTAACATATTTGTATTATTTTTAATAGTATTTTCGGTATGAATTATAAAAATATACGGAATAATAATGAAACCTAGAAGAGTCTAAATACATCAACTTAAAACTTTAATAAAGGTATAAAATATAAAATTTTGAAATTAAAAAGATTTAAAATAAAAAAAAAGATTTTTATAAATTTTTTTCTAAATTTTAGCCATACAAAAACGAGTATCCAATACACGCCCTTCCTCTTCTAGATGCTTCCGCGGCATCGCGAATCAACGGACAATAACAGTGCAGTGCAAAAATCGGACGGTTGAGATCGTTCTGAAGCTTCGCGACCAATCCCCAAAACCCTCGAGCGCTCTCTATAAATAGCCCCTCTCATCCGCCCCCTCTCCACTCCCTCGCTCACTCCCCAAGCGCGCGGTGTAGAACCCTAACCCTAATCTCGGAGCCTTATCCACCAAGGTGCGGCAAAACCCTAGCCCCCCCGAATCCGTCGCGAGGTGAGCTCTTCTCCGTTTTTTCGCGTCATCTGGATGTGTTTTTGAGGAGAAATGGGATCGCTTTTGTGGGGTCGGATTCGGTCGGGATTGGGGGGACTTAGGGATTGTGATTTGAGATTAGGGGAGGGTCTTCTCCGTTTTCGCATCATATGGATGTGTTTTTGATGAGAAATGGATCATTTTTGCAGGGTTTGTAGGGTGGGATTTGGTTGGGATTGGGGGATTAGGGTTTATGATTCGAAAGCAGGGTCTTCTCAATTTTTCGCATCATTTCGATGTGTTTTTGATGAGAAATGGGTCGTTTTTTTGGAAGGTCTATGGGGTGGGATTTGATTGGGGTTGGGGGTTTTAGGGGTTATGATTGTTGTAAAGCTTTATAATTTTGAATCTTTGATGTTTGTGGCAGTAGTTTAATCCAATTTCCATTTGAAAGTGTCGAGCTTATTAATGTTTGCTACGTAGCTGTGTGTTGAAGATGATACGGAGATTTTGTCGCACGAACTATGATGATTTCGAGTTTATCAGATAAGAGTACATGGTTATAATTCTGTAGAGTATTATGATTCTAAATATAAATCTTAAAACTTCGATTTGTTGTAATATCACCACCATATCAGCGACGCATCAGCACCTAGTCCGCTAAATTGGACTCTGGGATTTAGTTGCAACAATCTGTTACTTGACCGTATCGTTGGGAAAAATGTGTGAACTCAAAACGTTCTTGTATATCAAATCAATTTCCTGTAAAATTGTTGCTTACTCATTATATTGATTATTAAATTTTGCAAATTTGTCTTCCTGATAGATGTTCCGAGAGTGCGTATGATGGTTATTGACTAGTTTTTTGAATCAGGCAATATATGGCTTCTGCTTTCGGCACCATTTCGACAGTCGGCCTCGCGGCTGCCCCAAGCAGCTTTGCGAAGGAGAAGAGGCTTTCGGCTTCTGAGAAGCTCTCTTCTCTTGCTTCTATTTCATCCAGCTCTGTTGGTGCTAGGATGCAGAATGTTAGACTCCAGAAGAAGCACAGCTCCAAGATCAGAGCAATGGCGAAGGAGTTGTACTTCAACAAGGACGGCTCAGCTATTAAAAAGCTGCAGGTACTTTTTCTTAAGATTATTAACAAAACAAACTAAATTATGACTGCTATTGTTTGAAGCTGCTTCAATCTTCACGTGTTTTCTCAACTCATTAAATTTCAGATCGGAGTTAATAAGCTTGCCGACTTAGTGGGAGTCACACTTGGTCCCAAAGGAAGGAATGTTGTTCTAGAAAGCAAGTATGGGTCCCCTAAAATTGTGAATGATGGTGTCACGGTGGCGAAGGAGGTATGCTGCTTTTATGTTTTACACGACGTCCTTTGTTGTTTAATCGTAAGGTCTCTAAGTGCATCAAGGCGACATTTTAATTATTTTTGTCTTTGCCTATGCTATTTTTATGGTTCGAGCTGCTGCCTCATACTCTATTGTTGCTGTTGAGATCTTACCCTTCTCTGCATGAGAATTGTTGTGAAGCCCTTTAACATCTTGTAAATTATATTCCTAATAAGTTAATTTGCTATCCTTATCGTTATTAGGCCAGCTTGTTCGATATTGAAAGTTACTAGTCCTCTAATTATGAACTTTTATGTATTCTGGCGAGCAAGTTGAGTTTAATAAAGCCTTCGACAAATCCTTTTTAAGGTTGAGCTCGAGGATCCTGTCGAGAATATCGGAGCTAAGCTGGTGAGGCAAGCTGCTGCTAAGACCAATGACTTGGCTGGAGATGGGACAACCACTTCTGTCGTTCTTGCTCAAGGATTAATCGCTGAAGGCGTTAAGGTACGCACAAAGACTTTACATTTTCTCAATGTTTATAGTGTGGCAAATATCTTCAATGTTGATAAATTGTTTCTTTTTGTAAAAAAAAATAATTATTCAGGTAGTTGCTGCGGGTGCCAACCCTGTCCAGATAACGCGCGGTATTGAGAAAACAAGTAAATCTCTCGTTGAAGAGTTGAAGAAAATGTCTAAAGAGGTAAATTACAGCTTCCTTGGGCATAATAATTAACAAGGATAGCATATTTTAGCGCTTTGCTATCTCGATCTCCGAGTGATAGAGAAGAAAGTTTATTTTGTGTTCGGATTGACATTACATGGATAACAGTAATGATGAGGGGTAAGTTTAATAATTATGGGGATGAGTGAAGAAAAAAATGAAGGATGCTGCTAGTCCTTCGAGCTGTAGAGTAGTTATTTTTTGGTCGTAGAATAATCTTGTTTGATAGGGAACGATTATTCCAGGTGATATTTTACTTTATTTTTAGCAGAGAAAGATGGATATCTTTTGTTATCTCCTTTTTGTGCTGAAATATTTGCATCCTTGGAGTCTCTTTAATGTATGCTAGTTTCTATACCCATTCGCCGCATCATTATTATATACTATCCTATGCGGCTGTGCTTCTTTTTTTGTTGTTCCTTTTCTCTTGTATTGATCGTTTTTTTTGAGGTTCTGCAATCTTTCACTGCATTTATTCCGAATTCACAGGTTGAAGACAGCGAGCTTGCTGATGTGGCTGCAGTGAGCGCCGGAAACAACTATGAAATAGGTAACATGATCGCCGATGCCATGAGTAAGGTGGGTAGGAAGGGAGTGGTCACCCTTGAAGAAGGGAAAAGTGCCGAAAATAGCCTTTATGTTGTGGAGGGAATGCAATTTGACCGAGGCTACATTTCTCCTTACTTTGTTACTGATAGTGAGAAAATGACTGTGGAGTATGAGAATTGCAAGGTTTGATGCATTTCTATATAATAACGGTCCCTATCTAATTTTGATCAACATCGAACATTTATTTTCATGTACGTCATCTCCATTTTTCTCTTCTTTTTTCAGCTGCTGCTTGTTGACAAGAAAATTACAAATGCCAGAGATCTTATCAATGTTTTGGAAGACGCCATAAGAGGCGGATATCCGATTATTATAGTTGCTGAAGAGATTGAACAGGAAGCTCTTGCGACTCTGGTCGTGAATAAGCTGAGGGGGGCACTGAAAATCGCCGCATTGAAAGCCCCTGGATTTGGAGAGAGGAAAAGCCAGTACCTTGATGACATTGCAATTTTGACTGGAGGTTAGATAATATTTAACATCAATTTTATTTATATATATATGTCCTGCAAAACCATCTATTTCCACAAACACATCACTAAACATTTGAAATTTTCGTTTGTGCGCTCTAAAAAATTGCAGGAAGTATATTGGCAGTTTGTGTAGTTCTTAATTGTTTATTTAACTGTGTGATTATTTTCTGCAGCTACTGTGGTTAGAGATGAAGTTGGGTTGTCTCTGGATAAGGCCGACAAAGAAGTTTTGGGCACTGCGGCAAAGGTTGTGCTTACCAAGGATTCAACCACCATAGTTGGTGATGGAAGCACTCAGGAGCAAGTGGCCAAACGAGTTGCACAGATCCGAAACCTAATTGAGGTCTCATTTCCATAAAACTATTTTTCACGGCTTTTCTTGTCAACTTTGTTCTCTCCCTATAGCGGGCAAAAACTCTACTGATGTTCTCGGGTGGACAATTTTGCGATTGTATTGGTGATTTTGCTTGGTAATGGTAGAGTTTGATATTACAGGACCAACTAATGTTGCGTGTTGGTGCCTATTTTCTCAGGCTGCGGAGCAAGAATATGAAAAGGAAAAGCTTAATGAGAGAATAGCTAAACTCTCCGGCGGTGTTGCTGTAATTCAGGTGCATCATTGTGCTAGAGACGCGGCATTTTATTTATTCTTTTCTACACAAAACCATAATATGCCTCAAGTTTTTCATTAAATTTCTTAGGTTGGAGCCCAAACAGAAACCGAGCTGAAGGAGAAGAAACTGAGAGTGGAAGATGCTCTCAACGCCACAAAGGTAATTTATTTATTTACTTTTTGGATTCAACCAGCCTAATTTTGTTCGCTTCGATGTTTATTGTACATTTAATCGTACTATTTTGTGCTCAGGCGGCTGTCGAGGAAGGTATTGTTGTTGGCGGCGGCTGTACACTTTTGAGGCTCGCATCGAAAGTCGATGCCATTAAAGACACCCTTGAAAATGATGAGCAAAAGGTATAATTCCAGAGCGGTATATACACTTCTACTTGGGGTTAGTTATGATGTTAGCTCTTAAAAGTTTGATGCTTCGAATGGCACCGACACAGCAATTTTTCACGCAGTGAGTTTACCTTTACGTGAAATAAACTTAAATGGACGAAATCGTTAATTTGATACCCTCGAGGGTGGTGTAATTCATGAAAGCTCGTCTTCCTCCGGGAATAGTATTGGAATTTTAGCCTCTTTGGTGCTGGCTGACTCGATGGCTCGATGCATGACTGCTTTCTTCCCTTCGTTTATGACTTTTGCAGGTTGGGGCTGATATAGTCAAGAGGGCCTTGAGCTACCCACTGAAGTTGATCGCTAAAAATGCGGGCGTTAACGGAAGCGTCGTCACTGAGAAGGTCCGAGCTCTCATCTTTTTTCTATTAAAATCTATTTAATTCGGTGAGCTTGTCGCTAATTTACGTTCATTTTAACCGCAATCCACCTACTCAGGTTCTCGCCAGCGACAACCTTAAATTTGGTTATAACGCCGCGACCGGAAAATACGAGGACTTGATGGCTGCCGGTATCATCGATCCCACCAAGGTTTGTCGATCCGTCAATTTCTCCTCTTTTCAAGTCATTTCCTTGGATTCGCTACTAGATTCCGAAAGTTCAAGTGTTAATGAACCTGCGCAGATCTCTGCATACAGATAATAATCAAAAGGGACAAGCATGCTACATTTTCAACATTTTAGATGATTGAAAACTTCATTAGCTTTCGCTTCGATCTTGTTTTAACTAATTTGACATGAGAAATTAAATCTGAAAAACAAAAACGAACGAACGATTGAACGAAATGCAGGTGGTGAGATGCTGCTTGGAGCATGCGTCGTCAGTCGCGAAGACGTTCCTGACCTCGGACGTGGTGGTGGTCGAAATCAAGGAGCCCGAGCCTGCCCCGATGACGAACCCGATGGATAATTCCGGTACGCGCTCCGTACCCGATTTCGAGTTCGACCTAAATTACGAATTCGAAAATTCTTAAACATTTTGCTCATTCGGGAGTTTGACCTAAATTGCGAATTCGAAAATTCTTAAAACATTTTGCTCATTCTTACCAGGTTATGGATACTAATCGATCGATCGACGGCGAAAACCATGACGAGAGCGCGGGGCGGTGTTCCTTTTTTTTGTAGATCAATGTTTCGGTTCGGCGAGGCGAGGGATTGATTAATTTTTGTTCTATTTAAAGTCCTAATATGATGCAACAGCATAGATCTATCTTGCTTATGAGGAATTTAGCTTCTTTTTTTTTTCATTTTTCATTTTATTTTATTTTTTAAGAAGAGAGTTTTCATAATCATTGTCTCCAGTTATAACACTTGTAGCTCAGGATAAGATCTCAGTTTTTATGCTGCTTTTTGTTAGGAGAGAGAAAGGGTTTAGGGGCATTTTGGTTTGTGCTTTTTTAAAAAAAAATTTGGATTGATTTTGCAAAATTCAAAATATTGACCTGTTTTTTTTTTTTGGCAAAATCACAAAATCATTAGATGTTTCAGGAAAAAAGGTCATAAAAAATTTGAAAGCATCTTTTTTTTTATTGTTTTTAAACTAGGTTGTTATTGTTATTTGTTATTATATTAAGTTATCTAATAATTGTATAGAATAATAAATTATGTAGAAGAATAACTATTATATTAAATTATTTAGAATAATAATTATAGAGGATTAGAGTTTAAACAAAATTCAAGAAAACTCTTGACATGCAGATTAAACATCCAAATCTAAGTTGTGTTAAAATCAAAGTGAAAAACGTGCAAATTTATTTGAGCTAGGAATTATTTTAATTTGTCTATTATTTTTTCGCAATTTTGATTTTATTATTCAAGCTTTTATTTTCTTTGTGCTTTAATTTTTAAATAAATTTGACTGTTAAGTAATCTAGTTTTAATCTTTAGTCAAAAGTGTTGATGATTCGTCAACTCGAATTAAATAAATTAAAAAATTGGATAATAAAATTAGAATTTTAAATTTGATAGTCGAAATTTGATTTTTTTGAAAAATTAATCTGAATTCGACCCTGTTCACATTCCATTCCTGGGATAAAGAGTAGGACGTGAAAAGGACGAGTTTGTTTCCTTTTTAGCATCCAACACCTCGTGATGTGTATTTGTCACACATTAGAATCAACAAAGTTTTGTTCTAATACCCAATTAGGTTTTCTTTTTTTTCCCTTTTTTTAAAAAAAAGAGTTTTATTAGAGTGTTTTTTTTTTTGTTTTAATTTGTTTTTGTTTTTTTGTTATTTATTGGTGATACGGAGATTTGGTATTAAGATGGAGGAATTATTGCGAATGCATCCAAACTAAGACAGCAAGATCAATTATTGAGTGGGTGATTATTCACAATTTTTATAAACTTAAAATTAAATTTGTTAAATAAAATTTGAAATTAGTTAAATTTTCATTTCGAAACTAATTTTATATAATTTAATATACTGATTGTAAAAGTCCTTTTCTTCCTGTTGTGATTAGTTAAATTTTGGATTAATTTCATATAGTAAATATATCAAACATCAAATATATTCTTATAAAATCCAACTTTTTATATTTATTCGTACAAAAGTTTAGCGATATTTATATTTGTTCATCTGATTTGTTACCATTAACACTGTTTATTTTTTAATAGAGAATATGTGAAATGACATTTTTGCTATTACAAACATATCTCTTCAAAAATTCTAACTGTTAGAATTATATAAAAATAAAATCTCCAACGGTCATCTTTTTCATTTCTGCCCGATAATATAAGAGAGATAAAAAGATCAATTTGCTTCATTTACTAGCTAAGATTATGTATTTTACTTATGATTAACTATATTTTTCTAACGGATCATAATTCATAACAGCAGAGGTATGCATATATAAAAACGTTAGGACTTTTACAAGAATAAGTATAAAAAGTTAAACATTTATAGAAATATATCTGCTATTCGATATATTTACAGAAAGTTATATGCAATTTACCCGTAACTTTTAATATACTCCTGCTAATTAAACAGTTGCTGAAAATTTGTTAAAAAATAGTCATTATAAGTAAGAAACTTTAATTTAGAACTTCTGATCGTATTACAATATAATTTATTGGCAAGAACTTGTCACGATTTTATCAAATAACTAGCACCCAAAAGGACTAAACAATGACTTTATTAATATGGACATCCAATATCACACTTTATTTATTAGAGTTAAGAATAAAAGTACGTAGAAATATACTTCTCAATTTTTCAGTGGATTACAGAAATTATATCTTTAATCGAACCAGTTCAGCTGAGCACTTCTGGAAGGACATGTTATTCCTCATCTTAGAAGAAGTTTATTAGTTAGAGAATGATATTCAGTGGGACCTTGGATGAAACTTAATAAAAATGCAAAATTTGCACTCTCTTGTAACCTTTTAGGTTTGTGCTCCTTTTCACCATATGAGAGAGAGAGAGAGAGAGAGAGAGAGAGAGAGAGAGAGCTTCTACTGCTTCACTGGGAAGCTCAATTTATGGAACTGCAACCACTGCCACTTTTATTTCTTTTCCTTACTTTTATTTTTTTTTAAAAAAATTTATTATTATTATTAGGAGGTTGTAGTTGCAACCATACAACAACTCATGAAAAGAAGGTATTAGTATGTGGGCATATGTTCGCTTTTTGTTTCACCTTTTTATTGTTTGTTGTATGTAGTATTTATAGGATTGTTGTTATTGGCCTCTTTGTTTTTAGATAAGTCAGATTCACCGCTCAAATGCGCAAGCAAAGTGCTAACAGAGTGGTTGCACTTGACAGATATTAGGCCCAACCCTATCTTTAATCTGTAGCATCTCGTCCTAATAGAGTAGTTGCGCCTTTCTAATACCACTGACCCTTGTAAATAGCGGAGCGAGTTAACATCAGAAAAATGCCCGCATTTCTACAATGATGAAATACCGCTCGACTTAATATTTATGAGGAGATTAATGTTTTTTGTTTCAAATTTCATTTTGCTTATTTTCATCTCATACAAATAAATATAATTCACGCATAAAAACATAATATAGCTAAAAGCTTGAGCCACTAAAATAGAATTGGAGTTTTAGGGTCATAAATACAAGGATACATGCGTTATTAGTTTGATCATCTTCAACTATTTGATCCGATACGGAGTTGCAACTTGATCCGATCACCATCACTTCTTAATCCGACCGCCATCGAGTGCTTGTCTTGATTTGGGATTATTGTGTGCTTTCGACGTGCAATTGATCAACTAATGATGCACAACCATATAATATACAACCCAATAATAATAATAAAGTAAAATTAATTATATTCCATAACATTTATCTCTAATCTATTAAGACATGCAGTTTTTCAAATAAAATCGGTTTGTGCATGCAGACCCAAAACAACCATCTCTACTACTGAGTTCTTAATTTAAACAAATTTAAGATTACAAAATTCTGCATATATATTATATATCATATATCATATGTCGAAATAAAATAAATAAGTTGCTATGAATGATCATCACCCATACATCTCTCTTACATCACAAGCACAATACATTACTTTTAAGTATTTATATTAATCGTTACCAATGATTCGAAAAATAATAGATGATCAAATCACCAAAACGGACTGATCTTATCGATTGTTTGTGTTAACTAATCAGTTAATCAAATAATTTTGATAAAAAATTTAATCTATACAAATTGCTACTCGATCTCATCAAGAATTCACATCTCATGTGAAAAAAAAACAAAATCTAGATCCAAAATTTGATCTCATCAAATTTTAAAATAAAATTAGCATTTTAAATAAAATTGATCTAATCAAAATTTTAAAATTTTAAAAATAGAAATAATAACAATACGTAATGCTACAATAACGATACGGACTACTACAGTATCTGTACGGATACGGACTACTACAGTATCATATAGCAGATTAAAAAAATAATTTTAAAGAAATTAGTTGATCAAAATTTATGATTTTCGGAATATGGTAAAATGATCTGTCAATCATTTAATTCATGATATTTTTTTATAATCAAATATCATAACAAAATTATGAATCTAATTCATACATGAATAACGACGAAGGGCGATTTAAAATACTAAAATCTATCATTTTAATCTTAATTAAAGTATGAGAGTGGCTCTGACACCACTTATGATCCTTTTTTTTTAAGGGATAACCTATTTTAGAACTACTTTAATTCTAGCACGTTTAATCTTTTTAACCTTTTAGGCTGAACCACCAGACGAGGAGCACTAGACTACTGTGAAGAATACATTTAACTACTTGAGAATGATTAAAGATATGTCTTTGGCATTTGGATTTTATATTTGATGTTGACGATAAAAAGTCTACGTCAGGATACTTATTCTTGTGCAATGGTGGTGTGGTGTATAGGAAGAGTTTCAAACAATCAATCATCATTGATTCTACCATAGAAACAAAATATATCGTCGCATCTGAGGTTATAAAGTAAGCCTTTTGGTTTAAGAAGTTTATCGTAAAACTAGGCGTGATATCATTAGATGCTTTACTACTTTAATGCAATAACAATAGCGCCGTAGCCACAGTTAAGGAGTTAAGATGTTATCAGAGGTTCATGCATATAAAGCGGTGATTTCATATTATATGTGACTATCTCGCGATAAAGTACGTCAAAGTGTAGAGAGTAGTCTTTGCAGATAATGTGGCGGGCCCACTAACTAAACTGCCTAGCCAGCAGAAAACTAAAGCCCACCTTGAAAAGATGGGATTTAGGTATATGGCTAATTGGATTTAATGCAAGTGGGAGATTGATAGATAAATGCCTAGAAGCCAAACAGGTCGATACATGTATTTTTTTAGGATACAATTTTGTTTTTGGTTTTATTATACATGGCGAATGAATTTGGATTTTTTGTTTCTATTTATGTTGTGTATGTGTCCATGAATCATCCAAAAAATTAATAAAATGATCACGCATATTCTCAAGAGTTAAGAATTTAAGACATGTGGATTTTGTGGTTAATTCCTAAATGCTTTTGATTGATGAACCATCACGGGAAAAGTGATTGATCCAGTGAGATTAGTACACAGATCGGTTCCTTTTGGAGTAGATCAGTCTCGCGTCGACTGTGTGGGGACACTGAAGCTAGCGCATGCGAAGGTGGTTTGTTAGAGAACAAGGGTATCGAGCGTGACCAATACGAGAAGTCACATGGATGTCTACTCACTCGTCAGTAACATATTCAATATTGTAATAGTATGACTGGTTCTTTGATTCGCGGTGTCTTAGCTATTCACAATGTGGTTACTATAGTTTGACTATATATATATACGCTTGGTTTTTAGCCATTTGAGTTCTTGCGATGCATATTGGTTGCAGTAGTCTTATTGTAAGAATAGAGTGTTAGTCTTATATAATTTATGAGACTAAGTTTAGAAAAACTTGGCCAAAGCAAAATAAATAACGGAAAAGATTGGAATTGAATTGGATCTGTAAAAAAGATCCAAATCCAAATTCAATAAGTTATTGGATATTCCAAATCTAAGATACGAGGCTGAGCTTCAAGTAAATGAGCTATCTTTACTATCCAAATAATTTGAATCGGGTTCGGTTCAGATTCTGATCGAGTTGAAGGATTATCGATGTCCTTTAACTCGCTTTCTTTGTTTCCTCGAAGAAAGTTTTCTACGTAACAAATACAAAAACAATCGTATCTGATCAACACCGTTTAAACAAATCCATTTTCTTTTTACTATTATCTTTAACTTAAAAGTTTGACTTTTTTATTCTCGTATATCGTACTAATACTTGTATTTTACATACAGAACGATACCAAAACCCTAAAAAAGTTTTTTGAAAAATTGCTAATGCGCTGATATGCACTGACATTCGGAAAGGAAGCGAGTTTTTAACAGATCAGGACGGATCAAAGAAAGAAAGTGATCTCCCGTTCTTTTTTTTTGGGCAGATCGGAGCGGATTGAGCACGACTTATATTTTTTTATTTTTTTTTTATTTACCGATCGATTCG
The DNA here is from genome assembly GCF_001540865.1 of Ananas comosus. Taxonomy (NCBI): domain Eukaryota; kingdom Viridiplantae; phylum Streptophyta; class Magnoliopsida; order Poales; family Bromeliaceae; genus Ananas; species Ananas comosus. Next base: position 449,831 of record NC_033642.1, read on the forward strand.
GAGCGGACCGAGGCAGGAGTCCACCAATCCGGCATTATACTAAATAAATATACATTAATAGTTGATATATCTGGTATCTTTGATTCAGCGGTTTAATTTTTGGTAGTATTGAAATATAAGATTTAAAAAGAAGTGGATTAATCTTTTCAGTAGAAAGTACAGACAAGGACCACAATGAAAATATTCGAACAGTTTAGGGACCACTATTGTCGAACTTCAAAAGTTGTTGAGGACCAAAATTGAACAAAACCAAAAGTTGGGGGACTAGAAATGCAATTTGCCCAAAACTTTTTCACTCCACAGGTTCACAGGTTGTTGCATAACATGGAGGACCCCAACAGTAGTAGCTGTCCTTGTTTGCAAAAATGGGAAAAGATACGGGGATGGGTGCATATAATCATCACCATCATAGCTAATAATTAAAAAAAAAAGGGGGGGGTCAAAAGGGCCAAAAAAAAAAAGAAAGAAAAAAAAAGGGGGAAAAAGCCATATTCCCATGTTAGCTCATAATTGCAACACATAATAGGATACCCTGTAATAAATGTTTCTGCATCTTTTTTGGCCATTGTGGAAAGAATCCGAGGCCACAAAATAAATTAGAGAAAATTAAAAGGAGGATTCTGCAAAAAAAGAAAAAAAGAAAAAAAGAGTCACTTTTTTTTTTCTTTTTTTTTTTTTAAATATATAGTAGTAAGTATGTAACTACAATTAAAGCTTTCTCCTACCTAATTGTTGGTAATATATACAAAATAAGCTTTTGTTTAGTTATTTTTTAGGGTAAATTATAAGAAATTTTTATGTAAATATTTTTTTTTATTTTTTTATTTTTAAAATTTTATATTTTGTCTTTTTAAAATTTTAAAAATATTTTCGATGGAGAGATATGGCATTAATAGAGAGGACAAAATAACCAAAACATCCTTACTTCTTTTGTAAGAAAAAAAAAACTTTTTAATATATTTCTGTCATTTTGAAAGATATTCTTGGTACAGATTATAAGAAATGGACGAAATAGTACTGAAATTCTGACAGAGAAGGATCAAAATACAAAAATTTAAAATGTTAAGAGAGTAAAATATAGATTTTTAAAAGTTAGGGAGAAAAAGTGTTGAAATGGATACTTAGAAAGAATTTTTTTTGCAATTTAGCCTATTTTTTAAGTTAAAGTTGTTTGTGAAAAACCACTAATAATATATTATTTAATAATACTATTCAGATAACACATTATCAAACAATACTATACAATAAGAGACATGGGGCGTGTTTGCTTGATAATAAATATTCATTTTTATTGTTTGGTTTACTGTAACTCAGTTTTCGATCGAAACTCAGACTCTCCAAAATACCATAGATGACTTCGGACCGTCAGTTAAAAAAACCAAAAAGAAAAATAAAATGAGAAAACAATAATAAAATATTAATTATCTTTTACTTCTCTAGCTTTTATGTGATTTCTTTAGTTCTAAAGTTATACAAAGAAACAACAAAAGTAAAATAATTTTTATTTAAACACTAATTCATCAATAAGCAGGCCTATAAACTTCTTAAATAAATTTTAAAAAAATTCTAAAGGGAATAATTGCCAACATGGTAAACCAGGCCCTCACATATTACCAAACCCTACAAAAAAACACACACTCATGCATAGTTTTTTTTTTTTTTTTTTTTTTTTTTTTTTTTTTTTTTTATAAAAAGAGTTTAAGTTATTTATAGAAACTTTACTTTATAATATAAGTTATAATATTACTACTCAAATAATATTAGACTTATAGTTATAATATCACTACTCAAACAATACAGGAGAAGATGTGCATTCGGTCTGGAATAGATGGATAGAAAGGCGGGGTCTCAACCAAAATTTATTTGTCTTATTAGACTTGTAGCCTGCTGATGGGTTATTTGGGATATTAGGAATAGAGCGATTTTCAGAATAACCTACACAGACCCGACCCTCGAAATCTACAAGATTAATCAGCTGACGAACCTATGGGAGAAACTCAGTCCAGTGGAGCGACATAACAGTAATCAATAGTGTTGGCCAGTGTCGGCCAGTGTGTGTTGGCCTAATCTTTTTTTTTTCTCGCCACCTTTTGAGATTTGTGATGCCTCACCCATATTGCTTAATTTACTATTTGAATAAATGAAACAAATAGCGTGCTATATTTTTCTTAAAAAAAATATTTTATTGAATAATACTGTACTGTCTAACGCACTGGATGAGTCTGTTCGTGGTGTCTACACAGTTCTTAGAAAGGAAAAGAAAATTTTTAAAAAATAAAAAATTCATCATCAAGTGCCAACATGGTAGACCATGTCCACCCAAATTACCAAACTCCCAACAAAACATTTATAAAAATGTGGGCCCCACTTCCCCCACCCCCTCTTTTGTAAAAAAGTGAACTCAAATACACAAACACAAACACAAACACAAAATACACACACACACACACACACACACACTCTCTCTCTCTCTCTCTCTCTCTCTCTCTCTCTCAATTTAACTCTCCCAACCCCCATCCTCACTACCTCCTTCTCACTACACTACAAAAAAAATCCCCCAAACTCTCTCTCTCTCTCTCTCTCTCTCTCTCTCTCTTTGTAGCTCCTCCAAACCCAAAACCCTAAAAAAAAAAAAAAAAGAAAAGAAAAGGGAAAAAAAAAGGGGAAAAAAAAATGGTGTTGTTGTGTATATGCTCTGTTTTGATTCCCTTCGTCCAAACCTAAGAAGAGAAGAGCTAAACCCCACCCTCTCCTTGTAACCTCCACCTCCACCTCCACCTCCACCTCCACAGCAACAACAAGAAACCCTAATTAATCCCTCTTTATATCTTTTTATATCTCTCTCTCTCTCTCTCACGGGCATTTCCGCAAACACCTTTGGAGGAGGAGGAGGCATGGCGGAGAACCCGAGCATCAGGGAGACGCTGGAGCGGGGGGAGGAGGAGACGTACAAGGGGCTCGAGGCGCCCCCGTCCATGGCGGCGGCGGGGGCGGGGGCGGAGCGGGAGCGGAGGAGGAAGGTGGCGTACGGAGGAAGGGGTGGGGGTGGGGGTGGTGTGGGGGACTACGCGGTGGGGGTCGGCGTCGGGGTCGGGGTGGTGGTGGCGGAGGACCCCCCGGCGAGGATCGAGCTCGTGGGGTGGTACGCCTACGCCGTGTGCTCCTTCTTCGTCCTCGCCGTGCTCGTCCCCGTCCTCTTCCCCCTCATCATCGCCCAAATCGCCTCCTCCTCCGACTCCCCCTCCACCACCGCCACCACCACCATGAGAGGCGTTTCGTGCTCCGCCAAGGAGATGGCGCTGTGAGTACTCTCCTCCTCCTCCTCCTCCTCCTCCTCCTCCTCCCTCTCCTTTCTAGGGTTTCGCTTCTCGTCCTCCTCCTCCTCCTCCATGTCCTTTCTAGGGTTTCGCTTCTCGTCCTCCTCGTCCTCCTCCCTCTCCTTTCTAGGGTTTCGCTTCTCGTCCTCCTCCTCCTCCATGTCCTTTCTAGGGTTTTGTTTCTCCTAGGTTTTTGTTCTAGGGTTTTTGGTAGTTGGAAAGTGTACGAATGGTCCCTGTAGTATCTCGATATTGCGATTTGGTCCGTAGAACCCTTTTTTTTATTTTTTTTAACTTGAATACTTTGTGGATCTCTATTAAATTTGCAAATTACTCCCTATTTTTGGGGGAAAAAAAAATCTGTTTTTTTACTTTTACAATTTGGTATTTCAAATCTTTTTTGTAAATTTTTTTTTAGGATTTTGTAGTTGGAAACTGTACGAATGGTCCCTATAGTATCTCGATATTGCGATTTAATCCTTGGAACCCCGCTCTCTTAATAACTTGAGCACTTTGTGAGTCTCTAGTAGTTTGCAAGTTAGTACAGTTAAAAGTATATGGTCCTTATAGTATCTCGATATTGCGATTTGGTCCGTGGAACCTCTTTTTTTTTTTTTCTTGACTTGAACACTTTGTGAGTCTCTATTAGATTTGCAAATTACTCTCTATTTTTGGGGGGAAAAAAATTTCACTTTTATAATTTGATATTTCAAACCTTTTTTGTAAATCTTTTTCAGGATTTTGTAGTTGGAAAGTGTACAAATGGTCCCTATAGTATCTCGATATTGCGATTTGGTCTGTAGAACCTCTTTTTTTTTTTTTTTTTAACTTGAACACTTTGTGGATCTCTATTAGATTTGCAAATTACTCCCTATATAACGGTTCTTGTAATTTTTTTTAGGATTTTGTTGTTGGAAACTGTACGCATGGTCCCTGTAGTATCTCGATATTGCGATTTGGTCCTTGGAACCTCTCCCTCTCTATCTTAATTTCTTGAATACGAGTTTGCAAGTTAGTCCCTACTAGTTGAAAAAAAAAATCCGTATTATTTCGACAATTTGATCTCGCTAGTTTTTTTTTAAAAAAAATTTCGGTGTTTTGTAGTTGTAAAGTATATGAATGGTCCTTTTACTTTCTCGATATTGCGATTTGGTCCTTGGAACCTTTTTCTTTTTTTTTTTTGGAACTCTAACACTTCGTGAGACTCTATTACTTTGCAAGTTAGTCCCTGTTTTTTGTTGGAAATAAAAAAATATTTCCGTTTTAGTTCTACAATTTGATATTACTAGATTTTTTTTTGAAAAAAGATATGTTAGCGTTTTGTAGTTGTAAAGTGTATGAATGGTACCTGTAGTATCTGGATATTGCGATTTGGTCATTGGAACTCTTTTTTCTTTTTCTTTTTTTTTTCCTTCAACATTTTATTTACTTTCCTACAACTAGAATAATTTGGAAAAAAAAAATCTTATTCTTTTCCTGTAAAATCCCTCTTTTTTTTGTAGTTATTATGAATTGTATGAACGGTCCCTGTACAATATCGATGTTGTAACTAGGTCATTAAATTTTCCCTTTTTTTGTTTACATGCACACTTTGCGCCTCTATTATTTTGCAACTTTATCCCTGTTTCTTGTAAAAATGTATTTTTAGGGGTAAACTTGAAAGAAAAATCTTACCAAAGTCCCTTTTTCCCTCTTCCTTTTTAGGGTTTCGTAGATGTAAACTGTATGAACGCGCCCTGTAGTATCTTGATATTGTGATTCGGTCCTTGAAACTTTTGAAAAAAAAAAAAATCCGAACACTTCTTGAGTCTATCATTTTTAGGATTTTTTTTCCTTTTGTTTGAGCTGAGTAAAACGTCTCTGAATGGTCCCTGAACTATTTCTATATTGCAACATAGTCCCAAACTGAGCACTGTTTGTTGAAAAAAAAAAAAACTATTACTTCTCCTCCTACAATACGATTTATTTTTTGGGAAATTGTAGTTTACTTTTAATTAAGGTTCAATATGGTTGAAAATGGTTTTTTTCCCCCCTTTAACAGTAGGAATTTTAAATTTTAATTTAAGGGTCCTCTTATAGTCCCTGTTTTTCTTTTTATTTTTTTTTTTACCTGATAAAAATATTTCTTGAACTTTTTTACATATATTAAAATTACTCTATAAGTGTTGAAAATATTGTCTCTTTTTGTAAATCTCTAGTACAATATCATTTGTTTTCTCTGTTTGAGTTTTTACTTAAACAGGATAATGGTCTCTCTTTTTTTTTTTTATAACTATAAAAAGATACTTTTGTTTTTTTACAGTATTTGTACTTTGTCGGGACGGGGTTGTAATTAAAACAAAGTTCAGGGACTAAGCTGCTTACAAGTTCACGTGCTCTGCGTACACACATTTTTTTGCTCCGTTAATTTTGTTGGTGATTTTTTATTTTTATTTTTTACACATTACATAGTTTTTGTCGTTTTCTCCGTTGGTACGTGCTTGATTATGTTTGACTGCAAAATACCGAATATACCCTGAGAGTGTTATATATGGTTATCTGATCCCAAATTCAAATTTGAGGGGCATAAAGGTAAATTCACATGTTACTGACACACCGACACCACTCACCTGCTAATTACTGTAGCATTAATAAGTGCCACAGAACATGTTGTAATGGGGGACACTTTGGGGTACAATTTGGTGTACGCATAGCAGAGTTAGTAATAAATTTTCTTTTTCATAATATTGCCTTTTTTTTTATTTATTATTTTTACCCATAGCGTCGATTTCTATAAATTTATAAATTTAGATAATGTGTATTAACTAATGAGTTAATTAATTAGCTTAATTAATTAGTTTAATTAAATTAAAGCAACTGCGCAAAAAAGCGTGCATAAAAAGCATAAAAAGCGTGTCCTTCATTATTAACTGCCCTTTTCTCCTGGGAAATTGTGTGGCACAACAGCTGTAACCCATTAAAAACTTTCAGGGGTAGAATAGTAATTTCACTTTGCCTTGTACTTTTTTGGATTATTTGGCTTTTTCCTAATAATAATATTAAAAAAATGTAGTTTTCTAACTACAAAATTATATATATTTTTTATTAGTTTGGTTCCTAGGCAACAAAAAAAAAAAAGGTTTTCTATTTTATTTTTTTTTCAAGTTTTGTACAAATTTTGGTTGATATTTATAGCTTTCAGAAAAAATAATTTTTTTTTTTTTTTAAATCTTCAGATTTCATAAAAGATTCTGCCTTTTGTTTTTAGAATTATTATTTTATCTGAAAAACAAAACCTATGAAAAGAGTATTTTCTATGAGAGTTTGTTTTTTCCGGAAATAGTTATCCATAATTTGTTTTGGGGAGACCGAAAAATTAATATGATTTATAAGTAATTTTTCGCATAAAATCGGTAAACCGAATTTCACATAAATTGTTATTGGGATCCCTTGAATCAGCTAATTTTCTCAGGATTTTTTTTTTCTTTTTGGTTGAGAATGTATGTCTCGACGAAATATTTGTTCCTTAACACTCTCCCGGCTTTTATTTATTTTGATTCGAGTAATTTTCACCATATGAACTTGGGGGAGCTTGTTAAGTTTGATGTGATTTCGCTATGTTTAATGGCGGGTTTGATTCGCAGTTAACGGCCGGTAGCTAATGCGCAACAATGATTATTCGATATTATTAGTTTTATGTTGTAATTTATTCGAATACCTTTCTTCTTTGTGGTTTTAGTTGTTTTTAAGGTAAAGATTATGATATATATATATATCCATGTTTACGATATGTTACTGTTTTATTTGAAATAGCGTGTTTTTGTGGTTTTTGTTGTTTTTAAGTTTACGATTATGATACATGCATGTTTACGATATGTTATTGTTAATGCGATTGCTAATGTACGTAATCATGCATTGTCGTCCATCTCTTCGTATTTGTTCGATATTATCAGTATTTTGTTGTAATTTATTCAAATAGCTTTTTATGTGGCTTTTGTTGTTTTTATGGTAAAGATTATGATATATCCATGTTTACGATATTTTACTGTTAATGCAATTGCTAACATACGTAATCATTGTCGTCTATCTCATCCTATTATTTGATATTATTAGCATTATGTTGTAATTTATTCGAATAGCTTTTTTTGTGGTTTTTGTTGTTTTTAAGGTAAAGATTATGATGAACTCATGTTTACGGTATGCTATTGCTAACGTGATTCTGTGATTTAAAAAAAAAAAACAGGTATCAGAGGTTGGTGAAGCACTCGATCGACGTCGGCGGCTCGCGGTTCTCTGCGCTGCATTGGACGGTGATCTCGTGGGCAGCGGGCGTCATCGCCGTAGCGCCGCTGCTCCCGCAGGTCGCCCACCAGCTCGACCGCGGCCACCACCAATCCCTGCTCCTCATCGCGGCCATCACCTTCGGCGCCTTCTTCTGCCTCCTCACCGGCTTCTTCAAGACCGCCTGGCTCTTCCCCTTCTACATCATCTTCATCGTCTCCGCCATCACCGTCTCTGACTCCGCCCACTCCCGCTACCTCGCCCTCATGCTCCGCGGCCTCACCGCCAGCTCCTCCGGCCGCCACCTCTCCCTCCGCCGCCGCGCCGCGGGCGGCCAGCTCTCCCTCTACTCCACCGCCGCGGGGAGCCTCGGCGCTGCCGTCATCGCCGCCTTCGTCTACCACATGCTCCGCCGCTCCGACCAGCTGACCGGCCTCTGGGTCGTCTCCATCTTCAGCGGCCTCATCTGGTTCATCGCCATCTGCCACGGCCTCTTCTCCAACCGGCCGGCCTCGTCCATCTCCTCGTCCCCCTCCCCGTCGTCGCCGCCGTCGCTGGCGCACAACATGTTCGACAAGGTATCGCACGCGCTAGCCGTGTTCAGCTACCCGCACGCGGTCGGCAGCCTCGCCGCCGTCTTCCTCTCGTCGTTCTCGACGATGTGCATCTTCACCGCCGGCATTCTGTACATCATCGGCGGCCTATGCATCAAGCCCGTCATGATCCTATCCTTCTTGATCATCTACTTTGCGTTCCCGGTCCTGTCGCTCCCCGGAATCCACGCCCTGCAGCTGCTCCTCCGCACGGACGCGGTGCGGATGCAGCTCCTGGGGTTCCTCCTCTGCGCGTTCGTCTCCGGCGCGGGGTTCTACTTCAAGGACCGGAGGTGGCGGGCGGCGCACGTCATCCTCGTCGGGCTCGTCCAGAGCACCGCGGCCGGGGCGCTCCACGCGTTCGGCCGGGTCCTGCTGCTGGACTGCGCCCCGCCGGGGAAGGAGGGCGCGTTCGCGGCCTGGCTGGCGTGGGCGCGGGCGGCGGGGGCCGGGGTGGGGTTCGCGGTCGGGTCGGCGTCCCCCGGCCGCATCGGCGCCGCCTTCGGGGCCGCCTTCCTCGCGAGCCTCCTTGGGGGCCTGGTGCTCGTCTTCGGGAGCGTGAGCGACGAGGGCGCGTTGGTCGCGGCCGGGCACGTGCGCAAGGAGGAGTTGGAGTATGAGAGGAAGATGGTGGGGGAGGAGGGGATGAGTGGGATTGGCTTGAGCTCAAATTCTGGGGAGGATAGAGAAGGGTACATTGGTAGAGTGAGAGTATGATGATGATGATGATGATGATGATGATGATGCTTCTTAATGCTGATGATGATTTAATTTTACATATATGTTTGTGAGAAATTTAATCAATGGTGGTGGTGGTGGTGGTGGTGGTGGTGGTGTGGGTGCTTGTTAATTTTAATTTTAATTATTATTATTATTATTATTATGATCTCACTTTTCACTCTCTAGAAATGGTGTTTAATTTGAGTAGGAATTGGTTGTAGTTCATTCATTTGTTTGAGATAATTGTAACTGACAATGTTTGTTTTGTTGTTTGTTGTTGTTAAGTGACTGTAACTCTGTGTGGGTGGTTTTTTCTTCTTCTTCTTCCTTCTTTTTTTNTTTTTTTTTTTTTTTTTTTTTTTTGCTATTTTGTTTGTTGTTAGTTGTTTATGTTAAATGAAATGAAATGTCCAGTATCTAGTTCTTGTCCTTTTTTTTTTTATTTTGTTCTTTGTGGAGGACAAATGAACTCTTGATGTAATTGCTTTGAAGTGGATGTGGATAATGGATTTTTTTTTTTCTATGATGTTGGTGTTTCGATGCCTACTATGTGTCTGTTTGGCTCCACTTTTGTTTTACGATGTTGGTGTTTCGATGTGTGCTATGTTAGGTATTTTTTCAGTCTTATTGAAGAAAAGGTTTTGTGAACTCACGGATTAAGCAGGTATAAAGTTTAACATCTTGTATAAATTTCATTCAGGTTTCTGTAAATATAGTGAATGGTAAATATATTTTTATAAAACTTAATTTTTATATATTGATCTTGCAAAAGTTTTGATATTTTTAAATATATTTTTGCCGCTAGAATCCGTTAGAAAAATTTAATTAATCATAGATTAAATAGTTAACTATGATTAATTTCTGATATTTTTATTCTTCTTATATTATACTGTTATAATTTTTTGAGAAATATTTGTAATGGCAAAATTAAAAAGATAAATAGTTTTTTAACAGTTCGCCAACGGTAATGAACCAGAGGGACATATTTGAAAACATTAAGACTTTCGTAGGAACGATATATAAAAATTAAATTTTTTAAGAATATATTTATCATTCACTATGTTTGTAGAGATCTATATGAAATTAACCCTTACATCTATATATAGAGCATATAGATAGTTTTTTTTTTTTAATGATCAATTGTTCAACAAAGTAGGTATCTTGTTACCATTCACTCTCATTTTAAATCTGTCTGAATATTTAGACTATGATTAAAATTTTCATCTACAAAATATTATATATATATTTTAAATATATTAAAAATATAGAGTGGGCTGGTATGCTTCTGGAAGCACGGAGCCCTCCGTGCTTCCAAGTTGTTTTCGATGTTCGGACTTTCGAATCGACGATCGGCTCCGTTAGACTTGATCTAGAGTATTTGAAGTACCTAAAAAATAAATTTTGTAATTTTTCGATATCATTTGCCTAGTGATCGAAGGAGCTCAAAATCAATAATTTTAACGGCTGTGGTGAGCCGTTTGCAAGTTTAACGGTGTAGAAATATTCAAATCACATGAAATTTTGATAGAAAATTCTTTATACCATATAAAACAAGATCAATAACTTTGATCTAAAATTTTAATGTTATATCATCATATTTTGTAAGATTTTTATTTTCAGCCGTTGACTTTGAGCCACTTCGATCACTAGGCAAATGATATCGAAAAATCGTAAAATTTATTTTCTAGATACTTCAAATACTCTAAATCAAGTCTAACGGAGCCGATCGTCGATTCGAAAGTCCGAACATCGAAAACAACTTGAAAGCACGGAGTGCTCCGTGCTTCCAGAAGCATACCAGACGCACTCTAAAAATATATTAAATAAAATATTTATGCATGTAAATAAAATTTTAATATATTTACAATATATTTTACAAACACTATTGTACAGCAATAGTTGACGCAAACCTTGGATGCTTCAGTTTTCTGTTTAGAGTGTCAGAAAATATATTATTATTTTATTCAACTCCACTTGCAACACTAGTAGCAATAAAAATAATAAACACTAAATATATTAAAAAATAATAAAAAAGATAATCCTTACTATAGTTTAACCTATACTTATCTACATTGGGAACCAAAAAAAAAAAAAATTGAAAAATGTAATAAAACATCATTACATCCACGAGCATCTATTAGGGCCCTTTCCTTTTTTCCTTTTTTTTATTTCTTTTCCTAATTTATTATAATTTTGGACGACAATGTTATTAACAGAGCTAATTTTACTAGTAACAAAAATAATTTTTGCTATTATTGAGTAATTACTTACTATTCTGTGACGAATTTGGTCAAATTCATCAATTGTATAAACTTTTTTAATATTTTTTTTTTTTACAAAATATAATGTTTAATCTATCTTTCAATGATAGCTGAATTTTTATATTTTTGCATGATTAAATTTCAAGTTTTTATTCATCTCAGTAAACTATTATAAAATTTTTAAAAAAATTGCTCCCGTAGTCAGATCAATACGAGTCCTATTTAGGTGGAATCAATAAACATATTTTTCGAAGAAGCTAAGGGCTCGAGCGTTGTGTTTAATAAACGAACTAGCGAGTGATCGAACTTTCGACCTGTGAGCCGATAATTTGATTAAAATAACACAAATTAATCTAATAGCTGTTAATGTACATAGATTAAGTTTGTACTTTTTTTCTTTTTTTTTTTTGCCACCATATATTAATTTCACTTGGTTTTTTTTAAAAAAATTTTTATTTCACTTGGTTGTAGATGATATGAAAAAAAAAAAAAAAAAAAAAAAAAAAAAAAAAAAAAAAACATGGGCACTACACTGGCCAGCTTTAAAACTCGTGCAGTGGACCTCGAAAGTCGTAAAAAGTACGCGAATTCCAAGGGGCCTTATTTTGTTTTGTTGTGCCTAATAATATAAAGGCCAAATTGGAGAAAATTTTTGTGTGAATATTTATTTTTTTTTTATTTTTGCTTTTAAAAAATTTATGTATTTTGCTAAGTTTAAAATTTTAAAAATAATTTTAGGAGGTGATAACGTTAACGGTCGGAACGAAATAATCAAATTATCCTTACTTATTTTATACGAAAAAAAATAAATTTTAATATATTTCTATCATTTTTAATAATATTTTCAGATGTAAAATATAAAAAATAGACGGAATAATGAGAAGAATTTTGAGGAATAAAATGTAGATTTTTGAAAGTCAGAAAAAAAAATAGAAAAAGGATACTTATAGAAAATTTAGTGTATTTTAATCTAATAAAAATATGGACTAAACTTCAATTTGCCTCCTACGGTTTGGCACATTTTTACTTAGTTTAGTAACTACACTAATAATTTTATTTTTATTTTATGAAAAAAATTTGTGGTCCAATAGAATAGTGAAATGATATTTTTTGAAAATAACAAGATAATACCCTAAAAAGAAAACTGTAAGATGATTAATATAACTTTTTAAACCATAGAGTACTGAAGCGTAAAAGTTTGAATCAAGTGGTAGCAAAGTGAAAATATTCTAAACTATTGTGAAGTAAATTAATGTTAAGGAAAATATTTCTTGTACACCCCGATAAGGGGGTGTATATCTTACACCTGTAAATTTAGAATTGATAAAAATTGAAATAATTTTTAGTAAAATTTAAAAAAATTAATGTGACAAAAATGATTTTAGGATTAGGGATGCAAACGGATCCGGGTCGATGGAGCTCCCGCCACGAACTACCCCCAGTAGATAAAAAAATATAACTCGTCCCGAATCTGTCCTAATCCGCCAAGTAAATAAAGTAGGAGGCGGGAGGCGGGAGGCTCTTTTCTTCCTTTAATCCGTCTCGATCCGTAAAAAATTCGCCAAAAATTCACTTCCGTCCGCCCTGAATGAAGCGGTAGGTAGAAGTCAAAAATAAAATAAAAAATAACCCATCCCGACAAAAAATTGAGCGGAAGGTGAGGGAACTGTTCCGCCCTCGGATCCGCCCCGTTTACATCCTAAGTTAGGATAAAGTAAATGCGAGACGTATATTTTATTTTAGAATGTACCTGTATTACTCCTACCATAAATATATATACGATTTTTTTTTTTTTTTTTTTTCATGCAACGGTAACTTTGGGTCTTCGCATTGGTTTGACTTTTTTGCTTAAGCAACGGCCCTCATTTTGAATCTTAACGGTCGCATGACCGTTTCCTCTTTTTCCTTTTTTTTTTCTTTTAAAAAAAAAAAAAAAAAAACCTTGGGTTAGGGTTTAGTATACATTTATTTATATTTATTACTAACTCTGGTGCTCTCATTGGGCCCAATTTGTCACGCCACTTTAATAAGTGGTTCCAACATGTCGCATTCACATCCACGTTTGTAACTTTTGCTTTTGGGTTCATTATGCTTTCGATTCGATTCGATTCTCAAACTATGAGGCGCATGATATTTTAATTTTTAAATTTTAAATTTTACTTTACTGTAAATTTTTTATTTGATTTTTTAAAATTATTGTAATCAAATTTTACGATCCGATTTAGTTGATTATATGCTGATGTTTCGTTAATGTGAAAGTGATTTTAGTTATCCCGAGGTGGCTTGGGATTAACCATTCCACGCTTTTTATTTGGAACCGTGCGAGTTCAAGGTTTAATTCTAAGTTTTATTAAGATTATAAGTTGAATTAAAATAAATTATATAGACATAATATATGCAATAAATTATTTTTATTATAAAAATTATTAACTATATTAATACATATCATTTGTACTACTTAAATATTATAATAAATTGCTTTTATTAAAGTTAAAGTAAAATTATTTTTAAAAAATAATATTATAGTTCAAATATTCTTTTATGTAATATATTTTATATCAAATTTATTAATTCAACCATCACTTTTTTTCTATTATTTTCTGACTATTTCATAAAATTAAGGAAACACAATTTCAGTTATTCTTGAAAATAGCAATATTATAAATAAAATATAATTTTTATTTTTATTCCTAACTTTTTTAAAATAATAAATAATTTATTTAAATATTCGTTATATTACTTTCCTTTTTTGCCCTTGCTAATTTGGATAGGTGGGAATTAAATTCAACTTTGTAAAGTAAAAAAAAAAAAAAAAAAGCACAAAAGGGCCTAGATTTTCCCGCCAAAATTAATTCCTCTTCAACCACTTTTTCTAACTTTTTGTTAACAAAATTCATGTAGTAGGATAAAGAGTCCACCAACTTTATGAGAGATAAAAAAAAAAAAAAAAAGAGTAAAAGCTCAAAAAGAGAGAAAAAAAAAAGAAAAAGAGATTCATGCAAATTGCAGCAAAAAGATATATAATATTATAAATAACAAAGCTTTAATTGATTATATTATAAGCCTCTCCTTTGACTCAATCAATCAATTAGACCTTTGGAAAATTAAGAGTTAGGTTTAAGTCACTAGATAAAATAAGCATTGTAGATATATTAAATTTAAGACTACGTATACACTGTTTTTTATCGGATCGATCATTTGGAGGACACAGATATTTGAGTTCAACTGAAACCATGAGCCATTATGCGAGGTTATCAATTTAAGTCTCCCAGTCGTGATTTAGGCTTAGTTTGGTATTGAGGTCAATCTAACGCTATTAGATAAAATGGAGTTGAGAAAAAGCATTCAGAGATATGCTTCTGCGTTCTCCGATGAGACCGCAGAAAATATATCGTTAACCGGCTAACCGCAATATGCGAAACGTAATATTACGTACGAAAACAAACAGGGTATTTTCCCATCGTCGTTTCTTACCGCACGTAACGCAATCTTTCCGCAATCCCAAACGAAGTCTTAGGCTTAGTTTGGTATTGAGGTCTATCTAACGCTATTAGATAAAATGGAGTTGAGGAAAAAGCATATAGGAATATGATTCTGCGTTCTCCGGTGGGACCACACGATATGCGGAACGCAATATTACGTACGGAAACAAACAAAATATTTTTCCATCGTCGTTTCTCACCGCACGTAACGCAATCTCTCCGCAATCCCAAACGTAGCCTTAGTAAGTTAACATCCACAATTTTACGCAGGTAAAAGGGATTATTAAAATTATTTTGTTTTACATTATTTCTGTCCGATCGATATTTTAGATAACATAGAGATTTAGATCTTTTATTTAGTTGGCTCATTTTGTCCCCACAATAACATTAATTACCTGTAGTGATTTATCATAGTATTTCTAGAAGAGATATAAAACTAATTGTTGAATTTTAATGGTGTGTGTGTCTCTAGAATTTTTTTTTTTTTTTTTTTTTTTTTTTAAATTTTTTTTTTTTTTTTTTTTTTTTGTTTTTCGTATGTTTTAGGGTTTTGATCCTTTGCTTTTTGGTTTTGAGNAAAAAAAAAAAAAAAAAACCTTGGGTTAGGGTTTAGTATACATTTATTTATATTTATTACTAACTCTGGTGCTCTCATTGGGCCCAATTTGTCACGCCACTTTAATAAGTGGTTCCAACATGTCGCATTCACATCCACGTTTGTAACTTTTGCTTTTGGGTTCATTATGCTTTCGATTCGATTCGATTCTCAAACTATGAGGCGCATGATATTTTAATTTTTAAATTTTAAATTTTACTTTACTGTAAATTTTTTATTTGATTTTTTAAAATTATTGTAATCAAATTTTACGATCCGATTTAGTTGATTATATGCTGATGTTTCGTTAATGTGAAAGTGATTTTAGTTATCCCGAGGTGGCTTGGGATTAACCATTCCACGCTTTTTATTTGGAACCGTGCGAGTTCAAGGTTTAATTCTAAGTTTTATTAAGATTATAAGTTGAATTAAAATAAATTATATAGACATAATATATGCAATAAATTATTTTTATTATAAAAATTATTAACTATATTAATACATATCATTTGTACTACTTAAATATTATAATAAATTGCTTTTATTAAAGTTAAAGTAAAATTATTTTTAAAAAATAATATTATAGTTCAAATATTCTTTTATGTAATATATTTTATATCAAATTTATTAATTCAACCATCACTTTTTTTCTATTATTTTCTGACTATTTCATAAAATTAAGGAAACACAATTTCAGTTATTCTTGAAAATAGCAATATTATAAATAAAATATAATTTTTATTTTTATTCCTAACTTTTTTAAAATAATAAATAATTTATTTAAATATTCGTTATATTACTTTCCTTTTTTGCCCTTGCTAATTTGGATAGGTGGGAATTAAATTCAACTTTGTAAAGTAAAAAAAAAAAAAAAAAAGCACAAAAGGGCCTAGATTTTCCCGCCAAAATTAATTCCTCTTCAACCACTTTTTCTAACTTTTTGTTAACAAAATTCATGTAGTAGGATAAAGAGTCCACCAACTTTATGAGAGGAAAAAAAAAAAAAAAAAAGAG